>NC_092185.1:30000-270000 GCF_043641665.1 Enoplosus armatus | reverse complement strand
CATCACCCGTCATCACCTCAGCTCTGATGGTTTCTCAGCAGTTGAGTCACTTTGCAGCTCGTTGTTTTTTGTTTTTACTTTCCAGCAGCAGCATCACACTCTGCTGTTGTTTCCAGGATATTTTAGGCTTTTCTCCTCCCACCCTTCCTCTGACTGGTCATCTTAAACCTCTCCCACCCAAAAACTCTCTCATTCTAACATCTCTGTTCATACCTGGATGCAGCTTCTACTCTGATGACTGTTCAAATCCCAAAGTTTCTACAGAGTGACATTTTCTTTACTGTCCAAATTACACATTATGAGAATATAGAAATTGTTCCAGTTGGATAATTTTCACCCCAAACTTAAATTGCTCAAATTGCCAAAACATTTTTTCATGAGACAAACAGACATAAACAGATAATGAGACAATGGACCTCCAGGCAAGACCCTGACCCCTACAGAGGAGCAAGAACCTTCATACCCCTGATCCAGAGCCCATTATGCCTGTTCAGTAATTTGTTTTTGCCAGTCAGACAAAGTCTATTTTGCTAAGTTAGAACTCATTCAGACATTTTTAAGACACCCGTCCATTATATCAATTAAAACCGTTCATAAGAGGAAACAGGTTAGTTTCTCCTGCACTGAACTTCTGTTGGGTGATCTGCCTGAAAAACAGCAAGAGTCACTCCAGAGGTCAGAAACAGCAAAATAATGTCTTTGTATGTCTTATTGACAGTCAGTTTGCTGATGAAGTCTCATGTTTCTCTAATTTCATTAAATACAGGCAATGAAATTTTTTTGTTCAACATGAGCGAAGAAAAGAAAAGAGTCACAGTCTGTACCTTTTAACTCCCCCCCCCCACAGTCCCAGCAGCCGTGTCAGATCTGAGGCTGGACAACAATGGCAGTTCAGATAGCCTGCGGGCCTCCTGGTTATCACCTGAAGGGGGTGTGGATGTCTACCTGTTGACCCTGCTGGCTCTGGGATTGACCCCCCAGGAGCGCCGCCTGCCTCCCAACATCACCCACGTGGTCTTTGATGGTCTGACCCCCGGTCGCAGCTATCAGCTGTGTGTCAAGACCACAGCTGGAGGCCAGAGCTCAGAGACCAGGACCAGCGGGAGAACAGGTACATGTTCAGGGTCTTCTTCTTCAGGGTTCAGGCTTTAGACTGTTTGATAGAGGTGGAGCAGTTATTTCATGTTCCTGCAGAAACACTTAAGGTTCCTGCAGTAATACTTTATGTTCCTGCTATAACACTTCATGTTCTTGCAGTAACACTTCAGGTTCCCACTTCATGTCCTGCAGTAACACTTAAGCTTCAGGTTCCTTCAGTAACACCTCAGGTTTCTGCTGTAACACACCATGTTCCTGCAGTAACACTTCATGTTCCCACTTCATGTTCCTGCAGTAACACTGCATGTTCCTGCAGTAACACTTCAGGTTCAGGTTCCTGCAGTAACACGTCATGTTCCTCATGTTCAGTGTTGCTTTGGCAATGTAAATGTTCGTTTCTCATGACCTAATAAAGCTTCTTTGATTTGAATGAAACCAAAGATGAACAACGGTGTCAGAAAATATCTTGTTCTTTGATAAAAACTGAAGTCAACTACGACTTCCAAGGTGCATTTCACTAACAAACAGCCAATCACAGAGCTTCACAGTCTGCTGTAATAAAACATTCAGCAGTTTGTGCCTCTGACTGGCTTTGTTTCCATAGCAACAACAATGAGGTTTATGGGTGTCGTAGTATTTAGAGACATTTACCATTCCAACAGAAAAATGATTTCTTATAAATCCATTTGAAATAAGTCAAGCTGATGGCCACAGCATGAACCTGTAGAGTTTCAGTGGTGAAACATACTTCTGTTGTTAGACAGTTGTTCATGGACCATGGTTGAAAAGAAACATTGTGTTTGAAAAGAAACATGCTCAGCTGGTGTTTATATACTGTAATATTTGTAGTATGTATGTTAGTGGCAGGCAGTGCTGAAGGCAGTAATTGTACTAGTGGTGGTAGTAATAGTAGTTCTTACTTCAGTTTTAGTAGCAGTAATACCAGTACCAAGTTTACTAACGTGGGTTTGAAGCTGCCTGATGAAGACATTTCATTTCAAAATGTCACAATCTTTGTTTTTATATATTTACATGAAACATATTTTGTTCACATATCTACTCTAAATAAGTATGTACTACTGTATGTACTACTACTATATGTACTGCTCCCGTATGTACTACAACTGTATGTGCTACTGTATGTACTATACTACTGTATGTACTACTGTATGTCTGAGCAGACGCAATCCTTCAGGACTCTGCAGGTTTCAAGACTCTGCAGGTTTCAAGACTGCAAGTTTCGAGACTGCATGTTTCAGGACTCTGCAGGTTTCAGTACTCTGCAGGGTTCAGGACAAGACTCTGCAGGTTTCAGGACTTTGCAGGTTTCAGGACAAGACTCTGCAGGTTTCAGGACTCTGCAGGGTTCAGGACAAGACTCTGTTGGTTTCAGGACTGTAGTTTGAACATGCAGTACCTCAGTCTGTACCAGAAGTATTTATTCAGTTTCTTCCCCCAGCTCTTTTAATGATTGTTCCCCTGTCTCGTTCTCTTTCAGTCCCTCAGCGGGTGTCGACTCTCACCATGTCACCTCTCAGTGATGGGAGGACACTGAAGGTCAGCTGGTCGCCCCCCAGAGGCCACTGGGAGAACTACAGCGTCCTGCTGAGGAACGGGTCGGGGGTTCTGGTGAACCAGACCATCAGTAAACTGAGCAGACAGTATACGTTCTCTGTCCTCAGCCTCGGTCTGGTGCCGGGACGACTCTACAGGGCAGAGGTCACGGTTCACAGTGGCATTCTGAGTAACACGGCGTACTGCCATGGACGACTGGGTCAGTTAACATTCACTCCTTCTGTTATTTAAAGATTTAGTGTTAGTGTTAGATTTAGTGTAAGTTAAGTGTAGGTCAGTCTGACCTCTGACTTTCACACGTTTGGTACTTCAGAGAGACAGAAATATAAAATACAAACAGTTTTAAAATGAAAATAAGAAAAGAAAATAGAAAACATTTTTAATTCACACACAGACCGAAAGCAGCAAGCTACCACCCAACTACTGGTCTGACCATCGGCAGCAATTTGGGGTCCGATTTGTGTTGTCCAAGGACACTTGGACATGTGGACAGGAGGATCAGCCCTGTGATTCATTCATTATTGGTCATTCAGTCAATATATATGTCTTTTCCCTCCAGTCCCTCGTCCCGTGCAGCAGCTGCTTGTCCGTCACGCCGATGAAACCACTCTGAGCGTCCTGTGGAATCAACCGGCCGGTGAGTGGGACGGCTTCACTGTGGTCCTCAGAAATGTGGACTCCACCTCTGTCGTGGCTCAGAGGATCCTCTCCGGGGAGGCCAGAGAGTGCACCTTCAACATCCTCACCTCAGGACGCCTGTACACCATCACCGTGGTGACCAACAGCGGCAACCTGACCAGCTCTGCCTCTGTGACTGCACGGACAGGTACGTCTGATTTATTTACACAGCAACAGATTGATCTTTTAAAGACGGAAAGAAAGATGATCATAATATATGTTCAGACTGGGCGATATGACGATACGTACTGCCAAACAAAATTAACATACTGTTTATATAATACCCAACCAGGTCACAAAACTGGTGATTCCCAACCAGAGGGACTTCTGCGGTTGTTCTGGGGTACAAAGAACTGTGAGATAGCTAAGCTAAAGTGAAGAAGATTACAACTTAAAAAAAACACCTCATATTGAGTCAGCTGGAAGAATGCGTGTTGTGAATTGAAAGAATAAAGTAGTTTAAAGTTCTGGATTAACTGTTAGCACATTGCAGGAGTGAGACTGAAGCTGACCAGAGCTTTTTCACAGTGGACACTTATATTCATTATCATAAAATGATTAATTTCTGGACATGAGCATCATTAATGCTATTAGTTCCACCTGGTTGAGAAGAAAAAGTTCCTCTGGACTGCAGGATGTTATTGATCACTGTTTGATCGACAGCTGATCTCTGGGAAGTTGAGTGCAGAAACAAAGATGAAGTCTGTTTCTAACGTGTCTGTGTGTCTCCGGTGGTTCTACTCAGCTCCGGGTCAGGTCACCAGGCTGAAGGTTTCTAACGGCGGCAGCACAGACAGCCTGCAGACGCAGTGGGAACGAGCCTCCGGAGATCTGGACTCTTACCGCATCCTGCTGGTCCACGACAGCAGTGTCATCAAGAACCAGAGCGTGGAGGCCGACATCACCAGCATCAGCTTCCACGCTCTGAGACCCGGAGCTCTCTACCAGGTGGTATTAACCACCATCAGAGCCGGACAGACCTCCAGACAGACTGTAGCAGAGGGACGCACTGGTAAGACAGAGGGGACCACATCTGGGAACAGCTGGGGAAAGTGTATTACACAAGCATTATATAAAATCACTAAACACCTTTCATTCATGTTCGTTTGGTCTCTTTCAGTTTCTGCACAACATCTACTGCAGATGGATTTGTGCATCAGAAATCAATTTGTAATGTGACTCACGTGCGTGTAATGTGGTGACATCACTGCTGATGTTCTGTGTGATGAGTTGTTTCCCACAACAACTGTCGGATCTGTTCTATGCAGGTGATGAAACACCTGTAGTCATCATGGGTGGATGGCAGTCATTGAGTTCAGCAGTTCATTGTTGGTCATTGTTGTCTTTTTCTTAACTCATGCAGGTTAGAAAGAGCTGCAGTCCTGAAATCTGCTTATTTATCTTTTTAATGATGCATAATCTTTGTTGCATGTTTAACATAGTTATGTAAGAACACCAATTAACAAACAATATGACAACATTGTTTTTAAATGTTGATCTGAGACAATTAGATGAGGTAAAAGTGTGTTCAGGAATTTGTCTGGTATTTTCAGGAAGTGTTGACAGCAAAAACCACCTGTCAAGGTCTGTCCGTCAAGGACTTCCTCTCAGGAGAACGAAGTGGACAAGCTTCATTGTTCCTGCTGCTGGAAAAGTCTCTGCAGAATATTTAAAATATCTAAGAAACTTAACAAACATATTATGTGTAGTGCACAAAGGCCTGTGAGAGTTTGACCATTTCACCAGTTTAAAATCATACTAGTGTTACAGGAAGCAACATGGTTTTCATATTTTCTCATGTGCAGAGCCAAACTAGTCAAAATAGTGAAAACTGGAAATAGTTCCCAACAAATACACATTTTCCTCCTGTTTGATAAAAGTTACAGTGAGCAGCTGTTTTTGAACATGAAACTATTAGTGAGGTGTTTGATCTTTCATTTATTTTATCTTTCCTTAAAGTTATAGTTCAACATTTTAAGAGATAGGCCTGTTTGCTTTTTTGCTTTTTTGCTCAAGCTAACTGTTTCCCCTAAGTGCGCACGTCTCCTGTCTGTTTTCTTCTTTCTTTCTTTTTTTTCTTTTTCTTTTTCTTTCTTACTTTTTTCCTTCATTCCTTTATCATAACTTCATATTTTGTGTAATTTCCCCCCGGGGATCAATAAAGTATTTCTGATTCTGATTTCCAGTCTTTATGCTAAGCTAAATTAGCTGTTTCCCCCTGTTTCCAGTCTTTATGCTAAGCTAAGCTAACAGCTGCTGGCTGTAGCTTCATACTTAGCATAGAGACTTTCAGACATCAGAGGTTCCTTTAAGGTTACATTACCCAATGTTACTTTACTTGAACTATAGCAGTCCAGGTGAGACCAGCAGGTACAATAACAACTGTCTGACCCCCCCCCCCCCCCCTCTGCCCCCCCCAGTTCCGGCTGCAGTGGGTGAGGTAACAGTCAGTAACAACGGTCGTATGGACTTCCTCAGCGTGTCGTGGCGTGCGGCTCCAGGTGAGGTGGACAGTTACCTGGTGACCCTAAGCGACCGTGAGAAGACGCTTCACACACTCTCTGTTTCCAAGTCCAGTCCGGAGTGCGTGTTTAACTCTCTGGTGTCCGGACGTCTCTACAACATCTCCATTACCTCCCGCAGCGGCAGCCACCAGAACCACACCGTGGTCCAGGAGAGAACACGTACGTACATCACTTACTGATTCTCATGTACTAATTGATAGAAGCAAATAAAACTATTAATTTTCATTGAGAATTACAAAAGGGTCAGCAGGCACCTATCTGGCCTGCGGGCCATAAGTTGAGTATCACTGGTGTAAACCCTTTGCAAACATAATAGGGGGGTTGTAACTAACTCAGGTAACGTCAGACAGGTTGTTCCAGAGCCTCGAGGTCCTGACCTGAACTGTGTGGAGCAGATAAAGACCTCAAACTGTATCCAGGCTCATGTGGTACTAGGAGGTCAGAGATTAAACAGAGAACATAATCAATAAGATCTTCAAATCTATTATGAAACACACTGGGAGCCAGTTAATATGAAACCCTCCATGACTTGAAGAAATCCTGAAATATTCACAGATGATTCATTTGGATGTTTAAGTTTGTTCTTGTTGTTTCTAAAGATGGAGGATTTAACTAGTTTATTCTATTCTATGAAACAGATTTGATCGTGACAGTTGTCTTTTTATAGTGTTGTTCTTCTTAATATGAATTTGTGGTGACGTTGTGTTCATGACACAATATTATTAATTCATTCAGAACCGTCGAAGGTCCAGAACCCGACAGCGACCCACGCTGCTCGGGACGACTACCTGAAGGTGTACTGGCGTCACGCTGCCGGAGACTTTGACTTCTACCAGGTGTTCATCAAACACAACAACATGTTCCTGCAGAACAAGACGGTTCTGAAGACGCAGAACGAGTGTGTGTTTAACGGCCTCGTGCCTGGCAGACTCTACACGGTGCTGGTGAGCACCTGGAGCGGGAAATACGAAACCAGCGCTTCCACCTACGGCAGGACCTGTGAGTGACCTTTGACCCCTCTGACACTGATACACAAACACTAGTTGGGCAGAACATGTAAAGGTTTTCCGCATGTTGGTCACCTGAACCAGAACTGCTTCACTTCAGCAGCCTCAGCTGTTCTCAGCTCAGCTCGGAGGTTTCTGGATTCATATTGTCTCCAGGTTGGTCACTGTACATCTGAACCTCCTTATGTACAAAATCCCAGAATTCACACAAAGAAAATCTCTCTGTGAGTCACACTGACCATGAAAATAAACCCAAAGGAGTCCAGTCTCTGATTCCCAGAACCGGATCAGTTGTCCAAGATCTCCTGCAGACAGACTAACAGTTCCTCTCCTGTCCATCCTGCAGTCCCGGCAGCGGTCCGGGCCCTGACTCTGGCTGGTCAGAGTACTGAGGACCTGCGGGTGATGTGGTCAGCTGCTCCGGGTGACATGGATCACTACGAGGTGCAGCTGCTATTCAACGACATGAAAGTGTTTCCTCCGATAACTCTGGGCAGCGGCGTGGGAGAGTGTGTCCTGTCATCGCTCACACCCGGACGGCTCTATAAGATCTTGGTCTCCACCTTCAGTGGCCCCAACCAGAGGGCCCAGTTCATAGAGGGCCGCACAGGTCAGACTCACCGTGATGAGGTGGAAATATTACTGGTGTTTCCTAAAGTAAAACTTTCATTTTCTGAATAGACACTGGGCCTCATGCAAGAATCACGTCTACTAACAGATTTTAGTTCTCAAGTGTCATGTTCTGTTGTCGTACGAATCATGAGCAGACTTATTATTTGACCTGAAATCATGATGCTTAAGTCTGAAAGTGTAAATGTTACAGAAATCCTCTAAAATAAACTTAAAGCTCCCTGTGGAGTATTAGTAGTAAAACATATGTAAAGCTGGTGACACGTCGTCTAACAGCTTAGCGTTCAATATTTGCTGATGTCTGCTGATTTCTGACTGCAGGTAACATTTTGTGAATCAAACTTTCCCACAAACAAAGAATAACTATATATATACACACACACACACACACACACACACACATATATATATAAGCAATTTAGGGCTGTTGATTATGCTAATGAATGTGCACCTCCTCATTAGGCCAAAATAAGTGATTTATGAGGTTTAGGGGAAGAATATGGAAATGTTCTTCCATGAGGCCCAATGTTAGGTGACAATGATTTTGGAGGGAGTCCAATTATCCGCTTGAAAAGGTATCAGTTAAGTTGTTGTACATGTTTGGCTGTATGTGTGTATATAATGTATTTTTATATGCTGAGGAATACTGAGATCATTAAAACGGAACCAGCTGCTCCTGCAGTAGATACAGAAACGATCTCTTTAAAGAGCTCTTTAATCTAGTGTCTCTTCCCTCCTCAGTTCCCAGTAAAGTGAAGAACATCCACGTCACTAACAGTGGAGACAGCAGCAATCTGAAGGTGAGCTGGACTCCTGGCCAGGGCGATGTGGATGGATACTCAGTGTTTCTGTACAGACAGAACAGACGGCTGGACGTCCGACCCGTCTTCAAACACCAGAACGAGGTGACGTTCGGTTCTCTGCAGCCGGGACAGACGTACAGTGTGACGGTTCAGTCTGTCAGCGGAGAGCTGATGAACAACAACACGGCCACCGGACGCACAGGTCAGACAATACAACTCAAAGCTGATAATACTTGTGTACTTTTACTTTTATTATATAATACATGATATAATCCTTGTGAATGTGTGTTCAGTGCCCTCAGCAGTGTCAGGTTTCCAGGTGGAGGACCTCCACTCCACCTGCAGCCTGCAGGTGAGCTGGCAGGAGGCTCTGGGTGTGTCTGATGGATATGTCCTTCAGCTTCTGGATGAAAGAGGCAGCCTGGTGACTAACTCCTCTCAGCCCTCCGGACATACCAGGTACAGGTTTGATGGCCTCTCCCCAGGAAAGAAGTACCGAGTCCTAGTCCAGACCACCAGTGGGGGGGTCTACAGCCTGGGAGTCAGCTTAGAGGCTCGGACACGTAAGACTTCCTGTTTCTGATTCAAACAGGGTAGCTTGTCCGTCTGTTGTATTGTGCTTGTCTACGAGGGAGTGTTAGTGTTAGTTAGAAAAGAGATAGCAGGGGCGCCCTGGTAGCTCACCGGGTTGAGCGCGTACTACATAGGCGGATGAGGTTGAGACAACATAACGTAAAATCCTACATGTCAGCTCTAAACACAACAGTCACAACAGCTCCTTTAACCTGAGTGTTAGCAGTCGGAGGTTTCTCTGTCTCACTGAATAAGTAAAGAACAAAGTGATGGTTAAAACTCAGTCACTCATCAGGACCCCCCCCTTCCTCCTCTTGTCAGGTCCTGCAGCTGTCACTGATCTGTCCATTAAAACCACCACCACCACCAGTCTGTCCTTCCACTGGTCTCCACCAGAGGGAGACTTTGACCTTTATGAGATCTTCTTGTATAAAAGTGACGACTTGCTGCAGGAGAAACGACACGGCCAGTCCAGCAGTCAGCAGTGCTCCTTCCAGGATCTCAGACCTGGAGCTCCATACAAGATGGTGGTAGTGACCCACAGTGGGGAGCAGAGCAACCAATCATCCATCTGGGCCAGGACAGGTGAGGTAGGGGACAGGTGAGGGGGGGTCACAAGTCCTTAAAAAGTCTGTTAAAGGGAAACTCCACTTATTTTACGGCTATAAGGTCAGTTTTCTGGTCACAAGGAGCCGACTCAGCCTGTGAAAGCATGTTTGTGACATACAGTATGTGTCAAGTCTGATGATGATGATGTCATGATTTCATAGTGACGTCATCAGGGTTACCTCAGCTTGAGCTTGGAGACTATAAATCTATAGACAGATTTGGGTTGAAGGTGGAAGTAAAAGATTCCATTTAAGTGCTTTTACCAGGAAATACGAGGAGGAGATCATGTAGAAACTGTTAACCATCAACATGCTGTTGAAGTAAACTTTATAATCTGAAGCACTAAAAATTTTCTATGAACTTTGGCCCAGTTTTAACAGACAGTTAGATGTCTTTTCTGATCTGTGCTGTTATCAGCTCCAGTTTCACTTTGATTAATCTCCATTAGATTCTCATGAGTACTGCAGACTGCTGTCTGCCTGTGGTTTGGTCTCTGTCCGGGCAGAAACAAAGTCTGTGTGATTATTAATGCGTTTAGAGACTGAAAGATTCACGCAGACGACCTTCACATCTACACTATTAATGTGTTCAGTGAGATTCTGCAGTGAAGATGCCTCAGATTTGTCTGTAACAGACTCAGTCCTCAGCTGCATTACAAACTGGAGTTTAGGGTCTAAGAGGAAAGGCCAGAAGCTCTTGGTTGCATCATGGGAAATATCTCCACCTCTGCTGTTCAGATTCTGTTTTTAGTTTCCTGTGAGTCCCCCGTCTTTATGGAAGTGTAATAATAAATCACCTGTTGTTCATCTGCATTTTTACAACATTTATTCAAATTATCTGGGAATTATCATTATTTTATAACTCTTAAAGAACCTCATGTTATCATCTCATGTTGTTATTACTGTTTTATAATTTCAGTTTTATGTACTTTATTATTATTATTATTGTTATGCAGTGCATATTAGATATTATAATTCTGGTACAACACATCAATATAACTAACTGATTAAATAGATATATTATTAGTTATTAGTTATTATATAATCACTTTCTCACTAAAGTTGACAAATCTGCAGCAGTATTTCCACAGTTTGGACTTACAGGTTGTATCAGTTTGTAAAGAAGCTCTCGTCTTCAGTCCCAGCAGCGGTGGTGTCTCTGAAGGCTCACAGTGGAAACCAGTCTTATGCTCTGTGGGTGAACTGGAATTGGGGCGGTGGTGATCTGAGCGGTTACCTGCTGACTCTCTACAACCCAGACGGCTCTCAGCAGGCCGAGCAGCACCTGGGGTCACAGGTCACCGAGTTCGTCTTCTCAGACCTAGTACCTGGTCGACTGTACCAAGTTGAGGTGCTGAGTCTGAGCGGAGAGCTGAGCAACAGAGCCGGCACACTGGGCAGGACTGGTGAGACACACATCATGTATTATTATTAATAATAGTTATTAATGGTCCTGGAACTTCTGGAATATCATGGAAGTTCGAGACATGAAGTTAAATACAAACAGGGAAATAGATCAGGGGCAGGTTTGATTTGGTTTGGGGTGTGTTCCAATATGCTGATGATGTATTTCCTGTAAATATCACAGTGTCCAGAAGTGTGGAGGTTCATTAGGACATCCTGTGAATCACCAAATACAAACACACAGCTCAGCTTTGTCAGCTGAAAGGACCCTCTGAACATAACTGGCCAGAGCAAAAAATAAATAAATGATCATATTTCTTTACTGTGAATTGTGTGTATGTAAAAAAGTGTCTGAACATCTACAACTGCATTTAGACAGAAGTAACTCTGGTTTTCACTTTTCACTACTCTGTAAATCCAGAGAATTCTCATTTAGTTGAAACTGAGCTCATAATATTCCATAAGGAGTCACTTTATTTGGTGAAAACATGCCCTTCTAAACACAAACCTCTTTATTCATGTTTTTCAACCAGCTGCCATGCGATCACACAGAAAAAAAGTTTTAGTCCAGTTGAAACATTAATGCAAAAACAACATATTCTGCACCTTTCTGTCTTTGCTGCTGTGACTTGTAAATTTCCCCGCTGTGGGATGAATAAAGTCTAAGTCTATACTTGAACACAACGGAAACGGTATGATGATTTCTATCAGAGATTATTTAAAAAGCTAACATTATATTTCCACTGCACATTTCCTCCTCAGCTCCCCGACCTCCCACCTCCTTCCTGTTCAGGGGGGTCACCAACACCTCCCTGGAGATCACCTGGAGCGACCCCGTCGGCTCCGACTACAATGACTTCGACCTGCAGTGGACTCCTCGCGACCGGCTGTCCGTCATCAACCCGTATCACAGCCGCACCTCCGGCAGCCGCATCCTGAGAGGGATGTTCCCTGGACGACTCTACACCTTCAGCCTCTGCAGCGTCAGCGGGGCCTTAGAGCCCGGGGCCACGCCCACCTACAGCACACCCATCCACAACAGCATCCGGACCAGTAGGTGGCAGCACTTCACTTCAATTTAAAGTATTTGATCGTCAAAGGGTAATTCAGGACAAACAACCATCTGAAACATCAGTCCTGTCCACTCACATGCCCATGTCACATGTTGATCACATGAAATATTGATCACATGTCCATATTTATATTGAAAGAGTTTCCTCTGGAGTTCAGCTTCATTTGGTTAATTTTAGCATACTTCCTATGAATTAAACTAAAGTAACATAAAGAATAAAAATACAGATCAATATTAATGATCTTGTATCTTCAGTCTGATACCTTTCAGTGTGTAAAAAATCTGAAATCTTGTTGTTTCCGAATAATTTAAAAACTGAGCTATATTTTGATTTTAATATATATTCACATATCACTGAGAATATTAAGATTTATCTGTTGTTGTGTCTTGCTGTAGAGCCGGAGCGAGTCCATAGCCTCCACTGTCGTCCTCAGAGCTCCACTGCTATCTCCTGCTCCTGGGGGCCCCCGGAATCCGACTATGACTCCTACACCATCGAGTGTCTCCACCAGGACTCCCAGATCCTGGTCTACTCCCGACGCACTGGCCGAGACTCCACAGCCTACCTCATAACCCAGCTGGAGCCCCACAAACGCTACACCGTCTCTGTGAAGGTGATCTCGGACCAGACAACCAGCGATGAGGCTCAGGACAGCGTGGTCACCATGATCGACCGTAAGGTTAACATGTTCTCATACACAAAGCCATACAGGACAGAAAATGGGAGCTGTTAGGATTTGTGTCTGGTCAAGTTTAGGTGAGGACTCATGTCTTCGTGATCAGTAAATAACGGGAAGAGACTTTGTTCTGTTCTCACTTGCTCTGCTGAAGTTTAACAAAAAAATCTGGATGGTCTTAAGATAAATTAACTTTCTAAAACATCCTGACATGACTCCTCCAGGTCCTCCGCCACCTCCCCCCAGTACCCGGGTCAGTGACAGGTCCACTGTGGTCACCAAGTCCTCCATCTTCTTCAAATTTAACTGCAGCTGGTTCAGTGATGTCAACGGAGCCATTAAGTTCTTCACTGTGGTGGTGACGGAGTCTGAAGGTAATGATGTCATAACAGCAAAGCATCTTCTCATTGATTGAATGTCAGCAGGCGGAACCAGACTCCAGACCTGCATCCGCTCCTGTAATAATGTAATTATTATGATGGTGTGATTTCTTATAGCGGTGCACACAGTGAGAATATTTACAGATGAAAAGCAGAAAAACAAAATACTCTATATACAAGATTACAAAATATTACAAAAGCTAACTAGGAAACTAGGATATTTCAGAAAAATACAATCCAATACGCAATCTGAAGTTCAATAGATGTCACCTTCTCTGTAACCAAGCTGACTCCTCCAGAGCCAGGACAGCCCCTCTTAGACTGAAGAAAAAACAATGAACACATTTTCCTACCAGATAAAACATGTAGAGCTTCTTAAACCCAAATATATTTTAAATATGGATTATCTATACTTTCACGAACATCTTCTTTCAACCAAAACAACAAACATAATTATGCCGTTCACGTGACCATGAAAGTGTGTGAGAACATGCTATTTAACATGTTCCGTCCCTGTTTTGCCAACCAAACTTTATGATGGGAGATGGTGGTGTGGATATGCAACGCACCTCAACAAACGGTGAGAGAATATAGTGTTTGAGTGAATGTATTTAAAAATGTAAATTGAATAGAAATACCAAGTGGGCACTATCAGTGGTGATAGTGAGGTGTGTGTGTGTGTGTGTAGTAATCAATAATTAATGATCAACTCACACAACATGAGTGCTTCATTCATTATTTGAAAATGATGAAATGATTCTGGTAGAGATGACAACGTTGTTCTGTTTTGTTCAACGTATTCATTTCTTCTCCTGTCTCCTGTTTGTTTCTGCCCTTTGATACTTGAAGGATTTGGTGACATGCAGCCGGAGCAGCAGCACCCGCTGCCTTCCTACCTCGACTATAAATCCAACAGCTCCATTAAATCCTACCAGACCAGTTACTTCCCCAGTCACTGCACCGAGGGCCCTGACAGCAGCTCACACAGCTTTGAGATGAGTGTGGGGACCGGGATGGACTCACTGGGAGGCTCCTGTGACCACAGAGACTCAGACCTGGGTCCAGAGACCAGCAGAGACCTGAACCTGTTCTGTGATGGACCATTGAAACCTAAAACTGCCTACAGGTACTGAACTAAGTATTATTACCATTAACTAGCACCGTTCTGTTGCTCCTACATTTATCTGCATTTATTGAGTTCCTCTCAGCAGTTAATGTATTAACTGTGAAAACGAACTGTCCTTTGAATTTGAGAACTTATAAGTTGTATTAACATGGTGCTGTTCTCAAGGTGTTGAACAGTGGAGGTTTCTATTTCAGTCACATGCAGAAGAAGCTGTCTGCATTTATATTAGAAAGGATGGGAAATGTCAGAGCTAGAAAAAGGAAAATCAGTATAAATATGTAAATATTATTTGTATTAAGTTAAAGAGTTTCAGGAAAACTCTACTTTTCTCTTTATTCATTTTCTCAGAGAGATGATGAAGAGAACTTGAGAACTTGAGGGGCAGAATATCTGACTTAATGACATGTGTTGTTGCTTGACTCAAATGTTAATCATATCAAATATTGATGCAGTAATGTTAAAGTAAATGAAACTTTGTGCCCTGTATTTGTGTCTACAGACTCAGTGTTCGAGCTTTCACTCAGCTGTTTGATGAAGAGAGGTCTCCTCTCTTCACCGATACGTACCTGTCGCTACCTGTGGTCACCGAGGCTGGTGAGCAGAAAATATCATCTATAGTCAAAATATCATCTATAGCTAAAATATCATCACATCATATACATTTGTTTAAACACGTTTAAGATGTTTGACCTTTGTAGGAGAAAGACAAGTGAAGATTGAAGAAATTGGTTTTATTTATTTGATGTTTATATTTACAGGAGTATATATATGAAGTAATGCCACATATCACAGTATTTACAGTTTAAACTAGTTCGCTCTACTGCTCCCTGGTGGGCCTTTAAAATACACAAAGCTCTAATAATAGCACAAAACACAAACAATGAGACAAACTGGAGTTGAAACTGATCCCAGTCATGATCCATGTTGTGTTTTGTATGTGAGGAGTTCACATGTTGATCAGTTCACGGAGCCACCAGCTCACTGAACACCTGAGAACACCTGCTTATTTATTTATATTGTTCTCATTTTTTGTTTAGTTTAATATCATTAAATTTGTATATTAAACTTAACATATTTAATTCCTTAAGAACATGGCAATGGTGAGATCAGCTTCCTGTCCAAACCTTGAATTGCAGCATTATATATTATCATAAGAGCCCTGATTGTTGTAGAAGCTGTTTGTGACCAAGAGGTTTAACAATAACTTAAATGTAAAAGGATCATTAATAAAGTGCATCCAACTGTCTGCAGCATAAAACCATGAACAGTCTCTAATGAGTCTGACTGTTTGTTAGTTTGCTTTTGTAACCTCACTCACCATTTTAACCTGTTTCTCCTGTCTCGGTTTTAGATGAGAATGTAACATCAGACTCAGATATTATACTTCTGTTCATCGTCCATTAGTCTTAGTTAAGAAGTTAGTAACTTGTGACAAGGACTGAAGCAGTTCTCTTCATGCTGAAGACTGAAGGCCGTGCTGAAACAGTTAGAGAAGTTAAAGGCCCTTTGATGACTGAATGTGTGTGACAGTAGTTTGTCCTCCCGCAGAGCCTCTAAGCGGTGTGATCGAAGGCATCAGTGCCGGCATGTTCCTCATTGTCATGTTGGTGGGAGTCACAGCTCTGCTCGTCTGCAGACAAAAGGCTCGCAAAGTGTGAGTATCTACTGAGGGGCTGCAAGTTACACAGTCTAATATTTTAAATATAGCTATAATATTAAAGACAAAATGAACAGACATGTTAAAATAAGTCATTTTAATATGCACACACATACACTATATATACATTCATATATATATATGTATATAGTGTATACTGTGTATACATAAAGTGTGGTGTGGGTTTGAGGCTCTGATTGGACAACAGTGCAGGTAAACTGTCTGCAGGTAAACTGTCTGCTCCACCCTCCTCACCTGGATAAATAACAGGTAATAACTCCGTCATGTGTTTCAGTGTTGAGGAGAGAGTGACAGTCAGGATGAGTGTGAGGAGAGAGGGGCCAACATCAGGAGTTCATGTGGGGGTCAGAGGGTAAGAAAATATTACTACTACTGTTACTACTACTGCTACTACTACCATTACTACTACTATTACTGCTACTACTACTACTACCGTTACTACTACTATTACTGCTACTAATGGTAAATGGCCTGCATTTATATAGCGCTTTTCTACCTTAACGGATGCTTTACAATGTTGCCTCTCATTCACACACACACACACACACACACTCACACACACACATACACTGATGCCGGTGGAGCTGCCCTGCAAGGCGCCGGCCTGACCTAAAACTGAGACTAATACTTACACTGTAATATGACTTTGCTACTGCTACTACTACTACCTATAGACTACTAATACTAATACTTACACTAATACCGATACTTACTGAGACTAACACCAATAGTAGTAATACTACTTTACTGCTACACTAATTCTAATGCTAATGCAACGGCTTCTCGACTTTTCTGTGAAGAAACTTCTCGTGTCGTCATTGATCACTGTCATGTTCTGCTTGGTACAGTGGATTGACAGTTGAACTTAAAAACAAACTGCAGGTGATGCAACATAATATTATTCGGTATTTATTAAATGCTTCCCCTCAAACTCATGTTGGAAGTGATGAATTCAGAAGGGCAGGTCTGCTGCCAGTACAGCTCAGAGTAGAACAACAGAGGCTGCATTAAAATATGTGTTTTCACTTTAACATGTTATTCTTTGGATTTTTGTTTGTGTCTGATAATCCATAAATAAAATCAATTAATCAATCAATACTAATACTTCTTCTACTAGTAGTACTTGCTCAAATAATAACTGCCAGTAAAAACAAGATGGTATTATGCAATAAATAAAAAATAAAGATAAACAACAGAAGGTGATTATTCATCAGTTTGGATAGATTTTGTTGACAGAGCAGCTGAGTGGAGACATTAATGAGATTAATGACAGTCACCGTGATGCAGAGGAACACCACTCCTTTCTCCCTGCAGGCTCAGACAGTTTGTGCTTCTTTGTGTTTGCAGCTTTAATCGCTGCGTGGCTGTAAATAGATCAACAGATATGAGGTGTGTCCTCTGTTGTCTGATTATTCATCAACATGTTTAACCACCAACGTCTGTCCTTTTATTTCTCAGCAACCGAAGAATCTTCAGGTGAGATCTCCATACATCTCCTCTGTTTCTCAGCTTTGTCTTTGATCTTTCAACCTTTCTCTTCTTATTAAAACAGTTTGTTTGCGTCCTTCAGTCCCATCAAGATCCTGAACTTTGAGTGTCACTACAACAAACTGCAGGCCGACTCCAACTACCTGCTGTCACAGGAGTATGAGGTCAGTCAGCATCCATAGACAGTTTCTAAGGAAACAGTTCACAGACAGACAGACAGCAAGACAGACAACAAGAAAGAAGACAAGACAGACAGACAGAAGACAAGACAGACAGAACAAGACAGAGAGAATTCCAAAACAGGGAAGACATGTACTACATGAGCTCCTAGATTTGAATGTATTTTTGTCATTTTAAATTGAGAAGAACAACTTAAAGACAAGATCAGGGACAACAGGACAGTCAAACTGTACAAGAGGAAAAACAAGAGAAAACAAGAAAGTTTGACCAAAGCTAGCAGGAGGAAAATCAACAAACAACAGATCCTCAAAAGGGAATGAGTAGGTCTACATATAACTAATAGAAGAAAGGACACATCCGGACTGTTGAAAACCTTAAATCATAGTTGTTTGTTCAATTGTTACAAATAAACTACCAAGAATAACTTAATAAGCCATTTGAGGTGAGGTCAATCAGTGACATTTGGAACCCCAAGCTGTGACAGTTGAAAGCTAGCAGTGGATGCTAACAGTAGCAGTTGGAAAGCAGGCATTTATTCAAAAAAACCTGACCATTGAGCCACTCAAAACAGCAGCCAACCCTCCCTCACTGCCCAGAGCACAGCATGAGCGACACCATCAACATATACTACCCACCAGACATCAAAAATGACACATTCAAACAGATGCCTCTGAAGGAACAGCCTAGGTTAGGACTCTAACAACATAATGTTTATAGAAGTGGTGAAGTCATTGTACAGGGATATCTTAAGCCTTTCCAGAACAGTTTCACTTAAATCTCTGGTAGAGAGAGAAAACACCTCTCCTATGGAACTCCAGCCTGATACCAGTGAAACAGACCCTCCAACTGTCTTTAGCATTCCAACTGAGGAGGAGCACCATGATGACACAGAGCGGACCCTGACCCCTCCACATCAGACCTCCTTTACAGACCTGAATGAACACTTCACCCAGTTAGAAGTAGAACTGGTGCAGCTCAGGGAAATAGTCTTGAATCAGACAGACAAAAACTAAGCACAGCTCTTACAACAACAATAAATGGAACAGATGAGAAAAGAGCAAGACAGCATACAATTACTCAAAGACAGAGAAAGCCACAAGAAAGACCTGTTCACTCTGACAGAACAGGTGAGAGAACTACAGCAAGAGAGAGAGAGTCACAGGAGAGAGCTCTGCTGGAGAGAGAGAGCCACAAGATTCAACTAAAGGAGAGGGACATAGCACTGGATGGTTAGAAGAAACACATAACCTCCCTCACTCAGTCTGAGCCAATAAGGACAGACCACGATCAACACACAGCAGCGAGTCCCCCTCCAGAACACCCAGCAGGATGATCCCCTCTCTCAACCAGAGCAGCCAGAGTCCAGCAGCCACACCACACACTCAGATGGTCCCATCAGACCAGATAGTCCCACTGCTAAAGCAGATATTGTGTAACTGATCAAGTCTAATGGAAAGTTCATTGATGACAAAAGGCTTTTCCCCAGGCACAAGGTGGCAAAACTTTGTTGTCCAAACACAAAGGCAGCCATGGATATGATATGTAATCATCACATTGTAAATGTATTTTATGTTCAGAACATTTCTGATCTGTTACAGTTACAATTATTATTAAATAATTAATATTTAATAATTTTTATTTGGTTTAAAAAGCAGAAACCTTGACTTCTTAGGCAAGGTGAATGATGTTGATATTATTATTTTGCAGGAGACTTGGTACAAAGGAGATGCCCCCACTGGTTGTCCCCCTAATTATAGAGAGTTTATAAGATTTGAGTCAGAATTAGCAGACTCAATAGAAATAATGAAAACAGAGAAATATCACATCTGGTTGAAAATTAAAAAACTACTAAAAATTACTTATTTATCTGCAATTTATATTCCTCCAATAGAATCTCCATATTTCAATGAGGACTTTTTTTTCCACCATAGAAGAAGAGATCTGTCATTTGCAGGCCCAGGGATTTGTGCAGATCACTGGAGATTTAAATGCTAAAACTGGTGAGGAGCTAGACTTCACTAATACTGAAGGTGACAGTTACATCACTGGAGCTAACTTTAACTTCCAAAATACTAACAATTTCTACAAAACCAATTACAATTAAAGCTGCAAGCCTTGCGCACGTCGGAGAGTGCTGCAGCCATGGTGGGAATTTTCATGAATATTGGACGTTGCACAAAGGAGACGAATGTCACTTCCTGTGTCCACTATGTAGTGCTAGAGAACACGCACTAATTGTATGTGATGTTCCTGTATATCAAGAGGAGACCACACCATGCAAATTGCATGTAAATCTGACGATGATTGTCACACAGGGCTTAATCATGTGCCACATCTGATGTGTGTACAAAGTTTCATGAGTTTTCGAGTATGTGAAGTCAAGTTATAACAGTTTCATGTTTAGGCTCTCAAAAAGGCAATTCATTGGGGGGAAGAATAAGAAGAATCCGAGCAATTCCAATCGGGTTCTTGCAGGGCTTTCCAGCTCGGGCACTAATTAATTGAAGAGTCTCTGGGGTCAAACAAATTCTGGGAAAACTGGAACTTATTTTCCAATAAACATTACAATGAACAGTCCATTCAAAATGGAGATACATGGGAAGATCATTTTGATCTCTATAGAAAACCTCAAAAGAATCAAGCTGAAGAGCAGATTTCAGAACAATTGAAAGATCTTGAAAGAGCTATTAAGAACTATCAAACTCCACTGGATTACCCAATAACAGAATCAGAGCTGGAAGTCAAATTGAAGGCTCTCCAGACCAAAAAAGCATGGGGGCCTGATGGCATCGTAAATTAAATGTTAAAATATACCAGCAGAAAATGATAAAAAGATATTCAACTTGGTACTAAGTGTCGGTCATTTCCCTGAAAGCTGGAGTGAATGGCTGATCACACCCATCTTCGACAATGGAGACAAATTTGATCCTGTGTTAGTAGTAACCTGGAGAGGTTATTCTAAATTCAAGAATTGTAGACCTCCTCATCGAACACAGTGTCTTAAACAAAAGTCAGATTGGATTCCTTCCAAATTATAGAACAGCTGAGCACATGTTCATCCTACACACACTAACTGACAAATATGTAAATCAAAATAAAGACACAGTTCGTGCATGCTTTGTTGATTTCCAGAAAGCTTTTGTCTCAGTCTGGCATGAAGTGTTCTTCTTAAACTGATGTGACATCATTAAATCAATATATGAAATTAACAAATTGGAGAAGAACACAGATTTCTTCCCACAGGGTAGAGGGGTGAAGCAAGGCTGCAGCCTCTGCCCCACCCTCTTATATTAATATATATTATATTAATGAACTGGTTTCTATGTCATCAAGAGTTCAGTTCAAACATGCCTCAAAATATTTCAATCAGTTATAGAATCGATTCCATTGTATGGCAGTGAGGTATGGGGCCCCTTACTACAAAATGATTGGGCAAAATGGGACAAAAACCCAATTGAAATTCTGCAAGCAGAATTCTATTAAAGTATTCCCTGGGTACAAAGAAAAACCCTAAACTCCACATGCAGAGCTGAATTAGGCTCATATACTTTACTTCTAAGTATTCAAAAAAGATCTGTCAAATACCATTATAAAGCCCTCGGCTGCCAGGAGTTAAAGAGGAGTCCCCTCAGCCAACTGTTCTGAGGCTGGCTGACCTTTCACCTTCTGACATCACAAACCCCAGCCAGCCTCAGAGCAGTTACACCATCACCAAATTATAACTAAAGAAAAAGAGAAATACATCACACACTGGAATGATGTCACACGCTCACAACACAAACTAGAAACATATTTGGCCCTAATCAGACAGTATGCTGTGGCAGTCTACCTGACCACAGTAACTGATGTGAACCCGAGAAAGACCCTGACGATGTTCAGACTGAGTGACCACAGTCTGGAAATAGAACTGCACTTTCTAACAGAACGTCAAAAATAAAAAAATATGAGAGCGGAATTCTTTCCAAAATTTGAACAAAAGTACCCCAAATTCCCAAATCTGACGGAAAGGGAGAAATTACCCTCATTCTGGGGGAAAAGAAAGAATGTGTGGTGCTGGCTGCTAAATATGACACAGACAGACAGACAGCAAGACAGGCAACAAGACAGACATAGCTTACTTCTCAATCAATCTTATTGCACTTTTTGTGTAATTCAACAACCAGTAAGGATTTCTTTGTTGAAATCAGGTTTGGACTTCCTAAATAAGTTAGCAGCAACCCAATATTATGCCAGTGGGCTATTTATATTTATTTTCTGTCACCTGGGTGCTCGCGGCCCTGGTGAATATCTTGAATTGATCAACGTCTCCACGCTGTGGCTTTTAATTACAGACACTAAGTTATTCTGTTTATTTACTTAGTGACAATATTGTGATAAAAATTTGTTTGAATGGTAGGCTATAGATGTGTGTGTGTGTGTGTGTGTGTGTGTGTGTGTGTGTGTGTGTATATGCTTGCTTCTTAGTTTTAGGCTAGCTAGCTATGGCTAGCTTACTCACAACACAGTTCACAACACACAACAGGGAGGACAACAACAACAACCTGATTGTCAAAACAGTTTTGTTACAACTGAAGTACAGTTCAAAGTTCAATAGACAGAGACAAATGCCATATTTATTCACTAAAACATGGCTGAACTGAGTCCTTTGACTGTCTGAAGCTTCATTTTAGAATGTTCATCAGAGTCTCCTTCAGTTCTCACTGAACTCTCATTTAAACTTTACAAGGAGCGGTCAGTGACCTTTATGCCCTGGATTTTGCCTCTCAGGTTACATAAATTCTGAGGTTGAGGTTGAACCTGCAGACAATACTCAAGGCTGTAAAAAGTCCTTCAAACACCTCGAACATTTAGTTGTTTTTATTTAGAGATAAAACTCCTAAAAATATGCTCCAAACTGATCACCAATCAGAGATAAAGCAGAAACAGACAGAAGTCTTTGTAATAAATTATAAGTTATATTTCTTATATAACATAATAATATGTATCAAAAGGTATCAGGTCTTTGGTATATTAACATTACGGGAAGTATAATAATGAATTTAACCCCAATTATTTGCTAGATTGTATACATTTATATAAATATAAAATAAAATGAAATTTATATCATATATATACTTATAAAAAAACAACTTTGTATCCAACATCTCAGAATGTGATAGTTTGCATGAAAACAGCTGTTTAACTCTGCTGTTTTCTTCCTGTCAGGACCTGAAGGATGTTGGTCGTAATCAGCCGCTGGACTCTGCTCTGCTGTCAGAGAACCGCGGCAAGAACCGATACAACAACATCCTGCCCTGTGAGTGACACACAGAACACACAGGTTAACAGGCAGAGAAGAAGAAGAACACACAGACAAGAAGAACACACAGGTTAACAGGCAGAGAAGAAGAAGAACACACAGACAAGAAGAAGAACACACAGGTTGAAAGGCAGAGAAGAAGAATAACACACAGGTTAACAGGCAGAGAAGAAGAAGAACACACAGAGAAGAAGAACACACAGGTTAACAGGCAGAGAAGAAGAAGAACACAGAGAAGAAGAAGAAGAACACACAGGTTCAAAGGCAGAGAAGAAGAGGAACACACAGAGAAGAAGAAGATCACACAGGTTCAAAGGCAGAGAAGAAGAAGAACACACAGGTTAACAGGCAGAGAAGAAGAAGAACACACAGACAAGAAGAACACACAGGTTAACAGGCAGAGAAGAAGAAGAACACAAAGAGAAGAAGAAGAACACACAGGTTAACAGGCAGAGAAGAAGAATAACACACAGAGAAGAAGAACACACAGGTTAACAGGCAGAGAAGAAGAAGAACACACAGGTTAACAGGCAGATAAGAAGAAGACACAGAGAAGAAGAATACACAGAGAAGAAGAACACAGGTTAACAGGCAGAGAAGAAGAAGAACACACAGGTTAACAGGCAGATAAGAAGAACACACAGAGAAGAAGAAGAACACAGGTTAACAGGCAGAGAAGAAGAATAACACAGAGAAGAAGAACACACAGGTTAACAGGCAGAGAAGAAGAAGAAAACAGGTTCAAAGGCAGAGAAGAAGAACACACAGAAGAAGAAGAAGAATACAGGTTAACAGGCAGAGAAGAAGAACAACACAGAGAAGAAGAAGAACACACAGGTTAACAGGCAGAGAAGAAGAAGAACACAGAGAAGAAGAAGAACACACAGGTTCAAAGGCAGAGAAGAAGAAGAACACACAGAGAAGAAGAACACACAGAGAAGAAGAAGAATACAGGTTAACAGGCAGAGAAGAAGAAGAACACAGAGAAGAAGAAGAACACAGGTTAACAGACAGAGAAGAAGAAGAACACACAGAGAAGAAGAAGAACACACAGAGAAGAAGAAGAATACAGGTTAACAGGCAGAGAAGAAGAAGAACACAGAGAAGAAGAAGAACACAGGTTAACAGACAGAGAAGAAGAAGAACACACCGAGAAGAAGAAGAACACAGGTTCAAAGGCAGAGAAGAAGGACTATTATTATCATTATTGTTATTGTTATTGTTATTGTTATTGTTATTATTAGTAGTAGTATTATTGTATGTATCTGACTCTGTGGTTTCTGTGTTCAGATGACTCGACGAGGGTGAAGCTGTCCTACGTGGATGATGATCTGTGCTCCGACTACATCAACGCTAGCTACATCCCTGTAAGATCATCATCATCATCATCATCATCATCATCACTGTGTAGTGACCTGTGACAAGGATTTATGTTAAACTACATCATGTAAATAAACAGAGCAGACTGCATTAACGCTCACTTTAAGTATCAGTGTGTTTTAGACAAACATGTTTCTGTGATTAATTGACTAATGGTTTCAGTTCCTATATCTGCTTATTGAAGCCATATTTACTGACATTTAAACCCAGCTAGTGAACCCAAGTTTCACTTAAGGTATTGCTGGTTAAAGGGATGAGGGGACAGAGACAAGGGATGGAGACAGGGGCCGGAAACAGGGAACAGAGACAAGGGACGGAGACAGGGGCCGGAGACAGGGGATGGAGACAAGGGAAGGAGACGGGACGGAGACAGGGGCCGGAGATATGGGCCAGAGACAAGGGACGGAGACAGGGGACAGAGACAAGGGACAGAGCCAAGGGACGGAGACAGGGGCCGGAGACAGGGTACAGAGACAGGGGCCGGAGACAGGGGCCGGAGACAGGGGCCGGAGACGGGACGGAGACAGGGGCCAGTTTTTTATTTAAAAAGTTTAGAGTTTAAAATGAAGCTCTGAGAGTTTAATAATATTTGTCCGATGTATTAATAAAGATCAGCTGGTGTGAAGATGCCACATATTTATCTTAATATATATATATATATATATATATATATATATATATATATATATATATATATGATATTTCCTGTATGTCATGTTACTTTTCCTCAAAGCACTTTTCCTTATTGATGATTACTGATTGATCATGAAAATATCAGGCACTGATTGATGATTTCTCCATATTCAGCTAATAACAAGCTGTTAATTGTAAATATAACCTCAGTTACTGTTGTGTTACTCTCTCTTTAACTTTCACTCTGATATTCACATTAACCTTTATATGTTTATTTTTATAATTATATTTTAATTTGCATCACAACAGTTTATCAGACAGCAGGTCTGAGGAGACGGAAAGGACACATTTACACTCACATCTGATATGTTTTCATAGAAACTGACAAGGCTGCTGTCATGAACCGTTACAGTTGGAGGTTTTTTCATGGATCCACTTCAATAATGTGCATTTTTAGTTATACATGCCTAGAACTTAACTTTCTTTGAACAGCTCCAAAAGGATGTGAGTCACAATTGTGATCCACCAGGATCCATTTTGTTGATAACATGTTGTGTGTTGTCCATGTAACATCCTGTACTGTTTCCTACAAACACAGAGAGAACAGGAGGTCTCTTTGTATGTTGTGTGAAGTTTTAATGTTGCTCCTGTGTGTTTTCAGGGGAATAACTTCCGTCGAGAATACGTCGCCACACAGGGTCCTCTACCTGGAACTAAAGATGATTTCTGGAAGATGGTTTGGGAGCAGAACGTCCACAACATTGTGATGGTGACTCAGTGTGTGGAGAAAGGCAGGGTGAGTCAATGCTACCTAGCCTTTCATTCAGTTTGCTGAAGCAGGTCGTGTCAGTACGAGTGTTTGTAGTCAGTCAAGAATAAACACTTTCAAATACAAACTGTCTTTAGATGTTGTTATATTTTCCAGGTGTAGTTGATCAGATGTTACACACATGTTACACACTGTCCTCCTCTTGGTTTCCTGTGTCCAGGTGAAGTGTGACCACTACTGGCCCCTTGATCAGGACCCTCTGTACTATGGAGACCTGATCGTCCAGATGTTGTCAGAGTCTGTTCTTCCTGAGTGGACCATACGAGAGTTCAACATCTGCAGTGTACGTCGTGAAAATAATCAAGTGATGTTTGACTCTTTATTATTAACTTCCTCTGATGTTTAGTCATTGCATTATTCAACTAGTTATTAAAAAGCTCTTGTTGAAGCAGAACAAACAGACGCCTTTAACACACCAACTGTTTTACAACCATAAGAATCACTTGTAAGGAATGACAGTGTTCAACAAAAACACACAAAGAAGCATTAATATGTAAAACACCAGCTTTTCTATTGCTTTCATCTTCAGTTATTATTGTTGTCATTATTATTATCGCTTCTATTAATATTAAATTATTACCATTACTATTACGACGTGCTATATGTTCTCTTTCCTCCTACTCTCTCTCTCTCTCTCATTAGTGAGAGGACAGGTATGAAATACTGAGGTCATGAGTCCAAGTCCCCTCAAGACACCATGTTGTGTCTGAAGTGTGGTGTTTCCATGACCCCAGATCAGTTGCATGTTATAATGCTGTCTTTGTGTGTGTCAGGAGGAGCAGCTGAGCTTCACTCGGCTGGTCCGTCAGTTTCACTACACAGTGTGGCCAGATCATGGAGTCCCAGAAACCACTCAGTCCCTCATCCAGTTCGTCCGGACTGTCCGGGACTATGTCAACAGAAGTCCTGGATCTGGACCCACCGTGGTCCACTGCAGGTACATGACAAGGACACAAACACCATCATGAAGGAGGAACTTTTTAGAGTCAGTAACATGTTGTCATGCCATGTATTAAAGTGACATGTAGTCACTTTAACACACTTCCTGTTGGTCCTGGTTTATTACAACAGAATTGATTTGACTTTTTACACAGAAAATACAATAACTCTGTTCTATAGACCCAAAAACATTTGTGAAGTACCCGGAAACACTCCCCATCACGCCCCCCATCACCCCAAGCAGTGACCTGAAAAATACACGAGAGACACAAAGTGGAGCTCGAAACTGCTCATGAGACAGAATCCTGCGCATTACTTGTACTTGTTAAAGTCAGTGTTTTTTAACTGGAGTTTGGTGTGTGTGTGTCAGTGCTGGTGTGGGTCGTACAGGGACCTTCATCGTTCTGGATCGAGTGCTGCAGCAGCTGGACACCAAGGACACGCTGGATATCTACGGCTCTGTCTTTGACCTGCGACTTCACCGATCACACATGGTGCAGACTGAGGTAGGACAACACTGACAGCAGGGAATTATGGGAGTTTACGTGTGTTTACATGTGTCTTTACAGTGGTACAGGAGCCAAACTCAAAACTGTGTAAACTGCAGTATCATCTTCTGGTCCAGAGATGTTGAAACATTAGATATTATCATCTTTTCTTTTCTTACATCATGTTGACACTGTTCCATCATGGCTGGATTCAGCTGTTAGGGAGCCCCTTCTGTTGGGCCCCTATCACAGTACTTTGATAAAACACCACTTTATTTAGGAACATAGTTAACACTGCAGGGCTGTGGTTCAAGTTCTTGTGCAATTAATGAAATGACCAAAAACAATAGACACCCAGTGAATCTGGGCCTGTTGGGGCCCTCGGAGGACAGGAACAGGTGACTGGGATTAGTGATTATTTTGCTGACTCATGTGGGTAGATGTCAGTCTATGAGATGTTACAGTAGCCAGAAACATGAATATAACACTGAAATATATCATTATGAATTTAGAAAGAGAAGCACTTTAAATTATTGAAAAAATGTCATAAATGATGATTAATTCAGTGTTAATGTGATGTAGTCCGAGGAGCTACGTCACATTAAAACTGAGGTTGAGAAAACACAGAGAGGAGAAACGAAAGGAGGTTCTTGTCTTTCAGTCAATCTGTCAACTTAAAGTTTTAAGTTAAAACAAATAGTTTCTTTTTACAGTGTGTGTTTTCTCCACCTCGGTGTCGATGTGACGTAGTTTCTCCTTTCTCCTCAGTGTCAGTATGCATACCTCCATCAGTGTGTTCGGGATGTTTTGAGAGCCAGGAAGCTCCGCAGTGAGCAGGAGAACCTCCTCTGTCCCGTCTATGAAAATGTGAACTACAACTCCCAAAGAGGTGAGTGATCATCACACTACACCTGCAGCTCACTCAGAGACATTAGAGTTACAATAACTGATCATCAAATATATTTATATATTGATCCTTTTCCCACAGAGACGCTGTGCACCAGACGTTAAAGATTGTATTGACTACTGAGCAATATGTTGAGCACAACAGGGAAACATGGCAATTATATTTTTCTATCAATGTTTATATTTTATTCATCAGATATTTTCAAAGAGAGAAAAACTTTATGATTATTTATGTAACATAATGACAACAGAACTGTACATCCATCTTTTCTGTGTGTATTTGTATATATTTTATCCAACATTTCTACAACAGCAGCTTTTTAAATCATGTGTTTGTGTTATATAATATTTTCACACTACAGTTATAACAAATCATTATAAAACAAAGTCTATCACATGCTTCTCTAAACTCTGTGTGATGATGGTGATAATGATGAAGAGATCTGCTGTCTCTATAAAGACAAACTGCATCGTGTCGTCAACAAACAGCTGAGCAGCAGCGAGACTCTCTAGTTATTCATAATGAATGGATGGTTTACTGAACAGGCCCCTGCAGGCCACCAGGGGCCCAGAGCCTGTATGAGTCTGCATGAGTAGACTGTTATAGACTTCGGGGTCCAGTCAATGTTTTATTTTATAATATCAAACATTATACAGAGAGGTTTTTCTGTTACAAACTGCATCCTCCACAACAATCCTGCAGTTGAGTAAACACTAAACATTGTATGTATATATATACACACAGTATATGTATATACACGTGTAGATATAACAAATGAAACTACTGTAGTTATTGTGCTCTCTGTAAGAATAACGGTAGTATAACAAAATAATAATCTAATCTAATAACCTCTGGTGTTACAGCACTTGATTATTTCTGGTAGCTGAAATTGAAATAGAAATATAATCATGCTACATATTTAGAAATAGATAAGTGAGAATATAATATAGAATATAATATGTGTATATATATATATATATATATATATATATATAATTTTGCCTGATATGGAGAAGGTTGGATACTATTTTCAGCCCTGAGGGGTGTCTGCAGGCTTCCTCTGCAATAAGACTGCAGAATGTACTGTATGTAACCTGAGAAGCAAAAACAAGGACAACACAACACATCAGAGCAAATTAATCTGAGTAAATTAACCTGAAACTATAAAAGTGAAGGGAACAAAAATGAGATTCATAAAATTGAATTCCCCAGTGGAAATGACACTTCTATGTGAAGTCAACCTGCACAGTGTTACTGTAAAGTAATCCAAAATGACCAGGAGGAAAGCAGGGCCTGTTCTGTGTCTGTACCTAGTGACCCGTTCTCCCATAAGCCATCCAGGTCACAGTGTTTTCACAACAAGCAAAAGCACAGCTACGTTTGGAAAAGGTTTTATTTATTAAGAGTTTAACATGTGCTGTCATCAGATTTAGATTCAAACTTTGTTAAATCCTGATTGTGGCATTGAAATAAACGAATGAGAAGAGCTCAGAGGAACAGCACACACTGAAATGTCTCATGAGAAATAACCCAAAAATATGTCTGAGGGCCTTTAATGTTCATAAATTACATTACACCACATTAATGTTGTCGAGGCAGGTTCTTGTATCAGTGAAAAGTTAATCATAAATGTAAGATATTATTAGTAGCATTAACTGTACTTCATGTTGTATGAGAGAGCAGGTCATTAAACACCACAGAAGATGTAGAAATATCTGATTATTCATCCATTATCGATGCTTACCTGCTCCAACATGACTGTAAAGTCAGTGCGAAGGAATGCTTCATGACAGTAATCAGATTTATGTCTCTGTGTAACACTTTATTCTTTGGCTTTATATAAATGACACTGTGTATGGGACATATGATGACGCATATTTGTGGGTGTTTGAATAAAACAAGTAATTATGTATTTTCAGATGACTTTTTGTTAGTCATTCATTATGTCTCCGCTGGGAGAGGCCCCGGCTATCCCAAACCACACGGCTCGCGCACGCGCACTGCTGCGGGGCTTCACCACATTGGAGACTGCTGCTCCCTGGAACTCTCGGAAGTTTAGCCAAGTTGCAGTGATTTAGCCCAACAGGCTAGCAGCAGAAACACGGTCCGACCACAGCAAACTTGGTTTTCGGCGAGAAAAAAGTGCGTCTGGACGGAACCGCGTACCCCACAATGAACCACGGAGGACTACCGATGGATTTAAACCGTTTTTCATTGTTTCATTTGCGCAAACACGAGCGTTAGACACATTTGAAAGAAGTTGTGATTGTTTTTTTGGCGCTCTAGCAGCGCAGAGGAAAGATGGAGGATATGCTGGTGTAGCAGCGGGCTAACGCTAGCTGGCTTGTTGGTTTACTAGCCAGCGTCGTTTAGGGACACATCAGAGCTGCTTCACAGCGGTGTGAATGTCCGGAAAGTTTGGACGCTGTAATTCAACACTCTAACGGTGTCTCGTAAGTATGGCTTCACGAAATTACTGCTTTATTTACATTTAGAGGGTGGCTAGCGAGCGGAATGCGCTGGTGTGTTCTCGGAACGCTAACTGTAACGTTAGCCCCGGAGCTAATTAGGTAGCTGAAATCTGTTAGCTTATTCAACCAGCAGAGAGGTCAGCTTAGCTTTGTGCTAACTAGCTGCCATTACACTATTATCATACCACACTGAGAGAATGCAACTCGCTCCGGCTAATTACCAAGTTATTCAAACTGTAGCAGCTGCTAAAGTAAAGTTGTACAAAGTTGTTCAACTTAGTTAGCAGGCTGCCTAAGTTAGTTATCGCTAATCCAGCAGCTGCTCGTGGTGTCTGATGTTTTCGTTTGTGTGTTTATTTGAGTCGGAGCTGGTAAACTTAACACCCATACATGGTTAACTGGGAGCACACAGCACGGACAGTTTGTATGGAGCTTTAACAGAAAGTGATAGTGAAGAGTAGTCAGACTGGATTTAAACACTGTCCCATTGAGTCCGACTCACACTTCATTAAATTTGATAAGGTACAGTCAGCAGGCCTGCAGCTAGAGACTATCTTCATTACTGAGTAAATGTACCAATGTTTCTGTTAATAATTTAAGTTTCTTGTGTCAAAGTAATGATGGATGCCAGTGACAAGTTACCAAAGTATATCAAAGGAATGTTCACTTTGTCCAAAATCTCCATAACAATTAAGTTTCCAACAACATAAGATTGTAAATTAGTTTTTCATTCAGAAATAAGTTGAATGAATCCAACGTCAATCAAAAAATGAATGAGCAAATATGACAAATTAAACAAGATATTTGAAGACATCTGACGCATTAGACTTAATGATTAATTGAAAAAATAATTGACTAGGCTGCAACTACCACTAATAGTAACACTAATCATTTGGTGATTATGTTATTGATAATGGTTTCAAGTCTAGTCTCTAAAGTGAAGATTTGTCTTTTTTTTCTTGTGAAATAAATATTGTTGGACAAATAAAACTATTTGAGTCTCAACAAAGAAATTATGAACCTTTTTTTGATGTTTTGAATGATTAATAGATGTATCGAGAAAATGGAAATAAAGATGAATCAATAATTCAAATAATCCTCAGTTTCAACCATATACATGCCAAATAAAAATAATACAAAGAGTTTTTCAGGCTGGGAATTTGTTCTTTAAGGATAAAAGGTTGACATTGTTCCTATTGACCAAAGCTGCAACACTTAATCAAATAGTAGATCTATTGAAAATCAATCCGTAACTATTTTGATCATTTATTTTTTTAATAATTTTTCAAGCAGAAATGGCCAAAATGCAAGAGTTAAATTTTCTCAAATGTGAATATTTCAACAGGACAGACAGACAGACAGGCAGTGGACAGACAGACAGACAGACAGAGGACAGACAGTTTTAAACTACAGACTGGGTTGTGGAGCTGTCCAAGTCTCTGTTAGCTTCAACATGCAGCTTCTGTCCTCCATCACTTGGTTCATTTTGTCTCCATCACAGCAAACGTTGTTAGGAACTTGTTGAGCTAACAGTGCAGCAGGACAGACGGACATTCAACACACGATGATCATAACAAACCATCATATACATAAGAACATTAAAATACACAGAGTACCAGGAATATAAAAGATAAGAACATGATATATCTTAAAGTGCCAGAGGTTTGGAATTCAGAATTCAAATCACTTAAACCAAAATATAACACAAAAAATGACAAAACAACCTTAAAGTAAGATACAAAAAGGACCTTCAAGTACCAGAGATCGTGCTTAGTGACATTGTCTTTGGATTTTTGGATGAACCTGTCTGATGTGATGTTCTGTCTCTATGCAGAGTTGCTGTTCATGTTTGCAGATCAACTAAAGCATGAGAGTCCCCCAGGCTCTGAGGATGGAACCAGGGCTACTGGAGGCAGGATCTAGGTGAGGAAGCCTTCACACAGAAAGTCACTTTAATATCAGAGTGTTTTAGTTTTCTGCTGGTCTCACTCAACACATGTGTTATGTTTCCCAGACATCAGATGGTGCTCTGAAGAAGCCATGGGTAGCTGTTTAAGCTGTCCAGAGAAAGAGTCAATTCCAGATAATCATCAAAGCAAATTCAAGGTGAGTTCCTGCCTCGGCCTGCCTCGACAGCGACCTCACAGTCAGTCAGAGCCTGCCGGCCCACACCCTGGATTATTCACTAATGACTGTGTTTGGGAGCTTTCACAAACTCTGAGAGCTTCGCCTGTTTTCTCACTTTGGTTCAGTCGATGGTTCTTTCTATGATCGGAGAGCTGACGTGATGTTAACACCTCCATCATGTAGCTGATCACTGATTGGCCAGCGGGTTATTTTAGGGAGGAGCTGGAGTCATTTGTCTCAAGTAGAAACAAAGTTTTAATTGTGTCACATCCCTCAGAGTAATCAAACCTTATTGTGCAGCTTTAGACATGTAAAACAGGTTTCTACTCAGCTGTGAAAAAATAACTCACAAATTAACATTAAAGTAAGATTTTACTAAAACGATTAATCAATTATTGATTCAGTCTGTGAAATGTCAAAAGATAGTGGACAAATGTCCATCACAACCTCCTGCCTCTAACTGTGTGTGTGTGTACCTCTTCAGGTGATCAACGTGGACGACGATGGGAACGAATTGGGTTCAGGTGTGATGGAGCTGACCGATGCCGAGCTCGTCCTCCACACCCATCGCCGTGACGACGTCAGGTGGCCTTACCTGTGCCTGCGGCGCTATGGTTACGACTCCAACCTGTTTTCGTTCGAGAGTGGCCGGCGCTGCCAGACGGGTCAAGGTACCAACTGTTTGTTTATTTAATGTGGAAATTAAATCACAGAAGAAACAAAAGTTTGAAGTAAAACTACAGGAAAATGAAGCTGTTAATATAATACATAAATACAGCTGTTATTACATGTTAATGTATAAATACAGCTGTTATTACATGTTAATGTAATATATAAACACAGTTATTACATATTAATGTAATATATACAGCTCTGGAAAAAAATAAGAGACCACTATTGTGTCTATTGAACACAAGCACACCTCATTCTACCTAATGAGGCACTGATTAGGTGATTGCCTGAACCAAATCTTATTTAATGAGGAAAAGTATTAAACCACTGCTGTGGTCATCACTATCCTCATGCAATAGGACCAGCTGGACGGCAAAAGAAGGGCTAGTATTACCTCAAAAGGAATTGGAATCAAAAAACAACATTTGACCATGCCAAAAAAGTTTTGAGTGAGGAAAAGAAGGATTAAATTCTGGCTTTACTGACAGGAGGATTCAGTGAGCGTCAGGTTGCTTCATTCCTTAGAATTTCAAAGACAGCGGTTCATAAGAACAAGTTCAAGCAGCAGACATTGGGGACAACAAAACTCCAGACTGACAGAGGGCGAAAACGACTCTCCACTGACCGGGATGACCGCTAACTTACTCGAATGTCCCTCAACAACCGTAGGAAGACATCAAGTGAAGCTGGGGTGAAGTGCACGGCGAGGACGGTTCGAAACAGGCTCCTAGGGGCAGGGCTGAAGTAGAAAAAAGCCCGTCATCAATGAGAAGCAAAGAAGAGCCAGAAGGTTTGCAAAAGATCACAAGGATCAGACCGTAGAGCACTAGAGTAAGGTCGTCTTCTCTGGTGAGTCCAATTTTCAGCTTTGTCCAACACCTGGTTGTCTCATGGTTAGACGGAGACCTGGAGAGGTCTACAAGCCACCGTGTCTCGCACCCACTGTGAAATTTGGTGGAGGATCGGTGATGATCTGGTGGTGCTTCAGCAAAGCTGGAATCAGGCAAATTTGTCTTTGTGAAGGACGCATGAATCAAGCCACGTACAAGGCTATCCTGGAAGAAAACTTGCTTCCTTCTGCTCTGACATTGTTCCCCAACTCTGAGGATTGGTTTTTCCAGCAGGACAATGCTCCATGCCACACAGCCAGGTCAATCAAGATGTGGATGGAGGACCACCAGATCAAGACCCTGTCATGGCCGGCCCAATCTCCAGACCTGAACCCCATTGAAAACCTCTGGAATGTGATCAAGAGGAAGATGGAGGGTCACCAGCCATCAAACAAAGCCTGGAGTGGCATAAAGTCACCCAACTGCCATGTGACAGACTGATGGAGAGCACGCCAAGAGCATTAAGGCAGTGATTAAAAATCAGGGTTGTTCCACCAAATATTGATTTCTGAACTCTTCCTAAGTTAAAACATTAGTATTGTGGTTAAAAAGTAATATGAACTTGCATATTTTTTGTTATTTTGACCAGTTGTCATTTTTGGCAAATGAATGCTCTAAATGACAATATTTTTATTTGGAATTTGGAAGAAATGTTGTCAGTAGTTTATAGAATAAAACAAAAATGTTCAATTTACTCTAACACATACCTATAAATAGTAAAACCAAAGAAACTGAGAATTTCAAAAAAAAAATTGAAAAGTGGTCTCTTAATTTTTTCCAACCTGAATTAAGCCACTAGGTGGCACTGCTGCACTCACTGTCTTTAACAGGACACTGTAGTTTCGATATTTGTACCATGTAGGACGCCATGTTGTTAAACGCTTACTGTGTGATTGCCCATGAGGTGACAGAGCCAGCCCACTGCAGTAGACAATATGAACAATATGAAGTCTGCCAAAGTCTCGACCACAATCCAGCACCCGTTGCTTCCTTCTCACCCGGGGGTGTAGAGAGGTTCCTGCAGGAGCAAAATCTTATAATTAATGAAAATGCACTCAACTGCCAGTTTATTAAATACTCATTGATAGCAATGGTTGTATATTAAATATTAGAAACGCCTGTCGGTTCAACAGCAGCGCAAACTGCATCCTGCTCAGTGGTCCTGCAGGAGAATCAACACATGAGAACCGATAATGTTTAATATTTAGTTCCTAATAAACTGGACACTGAATGTTTGTTCTGTAATACTAATACTATTTCATATCCATCTTTGATTTGATATCGATCTCAAATCTGATCTTAAAGAGGACCTGTTATGCTTTTACTTATTTTCTGTCATATACATAGTGTTACAATGTTGGATATTCCTATTAAACGTTACCAAAGTTGCCAAATAATGAGGAAAACGTATGTAAAAGTAATCCCTGTGAGCCAAAAATACATCCGGATTTCTTCAGATGGTCATCTGCTCAGGGCACAGCAGTGACAGCACGCCCATGAAGAAGAAGAAGAAGAAAAAAACAGCACGGCCACGAAGTAGAGGGCCGCTCATCCCGCTCTCAGTCTGTCTGAGTTGTTGGGCTGCTCTGCTCAGGACGGCTCTTTACTGCTACTCAGGTTGTTCAGTGTCTCACAGAAAGAGCTTTTTCTGTAGTGAAGGAAAGTAGGTAGGTAGGAGGTTGTTTCTTGATGGACAGATGGCTTTACTTGTTGCTAAAGTCATCACTAACTACTGCTAACTGTAGCTGCCATTCGCTAGTTAGCTATGCAGCTAGCAGTCCTCTTAGCCATAGATATATATATATATATATATATATATATATAAATATGCTCTTAGTCAGCTGACTCTAACCATCTGACTCAAACCTCCTCCTCCCGGCGGTCCAAAGCTCCTGTGCTGGTGGTGTAAACACCAACACTCCCCTGGTGCTCAGAGCGAACTGAGCTAACGGCAGCTACAGTTAGTTAGCAGTCACTTTCTAAAGCTTTCTGTCCATCAGGAAACTCCGTAAATCACAGAGAGTTGAGGCAGAGCAGCCAGAGGACATCAAAGGGAAAACGAGAAAACATTTTCTCCATCAAATGATGGAGTTTCACCAAAATCAGTTGTGTGTTTTTGTACAGTAATCAGTGAGGCCCAGTCCCCAGAAACTCAGCTCCAGCAGCATCTATTGTTTTTCCAAACTACTTCTTGTCTCATTTGCAGTCTGATAAACAGGAAGTTCATCACATTCAGTCCCCATGTCTCTATTTTCCAAGCTAAGTTACTGTTGCTGTCATGCAGTTGACCACAGCGGCTCAGTATGAAGCCGTGCGCTGTGCTCTGGGCTCAGAGGCGTCTCCCTGCCCCTCGTGGGCTGCAGGGAGCCGGCCAATCAGAAGAAGGGGGCTTTTAGGGAGGCGGGCCTTGAAGAGGCAGGAGCTCAGACGGCTGTCAGACAGAGGGTGAACTGAGGGGCCGCATGAAGGGCCACAATAAGATGAAGAAGGACTTATTAGATCTGTGAATCATGCAACGCTGCTCTAGTGGAGTCCCAGACTCCCGCTCTTTTTTTTTCCTAAACTTTTTTTGTTCTTTAGCGGCAGAGTTTTAACCAAGAATTCTGCTGCAGTGAAATAAAGTTGGCAAAGTTGTGACTCAAATCTGAAAATCTCAGAAAGAGAGAGCTGACTTGTGTCCAGTATGGTTTGATCAACAGAACTAACACAGATGAGTGTTAAATCTTTAGTTTTGTGTTTTCAGGTATTTTTGCCTTCAAATGTTCCCGAGCAGAAGAGATCTTCAACATGCTGCAGGAGGTGATGCACAGCCACAGCATCAGTGTGGTGGAGGAGGCGGTGCTGGAGCCAAACCACCAGGCAGCGCACACTCCTGCCGGTAAACACACACACACACACACACACACACACACACACACACACACACACACACACACACACTCTCACACACACACACACACACACACACACACACACACACACACACACTCCTGCAGGTAAACCCACACAGCAGAGCAGAGAGGCCGGTGGAGGCGGTGAATCAGGTGAAGTGACGGTAACGATTTACTCGAGTAAAAAGCAGAGATTTCCACCTGTTCTGTCCACAGCTGCTGTTTCACACAACCTCAGCATGCTTATTAAGCTAATAGTGAATTCTTATGAGCAAGCTAGAACGACAGCTGTCTGTATGCAGCCTAACTGTTATCATCTATTTTTCATCAATCTATTAGTTTGGCTGGTGAACTTCTCTACTGATTGAGACAGCAGGGGACTGGATGGCCGTGGTTGTGCAGGACTTAGCATTGCACCCTTTAGGGAGCGCCGCAGTCTCATCCCGTCAATCTCAGTGCACGTTCACGAGTTAACAAATCCTGAATTATTTTGGTTTGATGAAGTGAGAAGTTGGACTGAGTGTCAAAGTATGGACTAGTTTTATTTCTTTAAATTAGATGAACTACACTGAATGATATGAGATCAGGTTATCTGCTGCATGTCGAGTATGAAGGCAAACAGAATACACTCTTCATGGTTTCATTGGTATACTTGGTCTCATGGGAACTGATAGTCTGCCTTGTGATTGTATCTATTGATACAAGATACTACACTGATTATTAGTCAGTGTATATGGTGACTTTGCTGTTTGAATATATAATATTTAAAATATAAATCAATTCTCATCCTGTTCTGAATTTAAAGATCTAATCCTAACCGTACCCGTCCCTACAGCTGGTTAGTGGCCTCACCAGAGGCCCCACAACACCATATTATCACCATACTTAAGTCACAATACGATGACATTGCAATTTTAAACATTTTGCAATATACATATATGGGATAAGGAAACCTTAGTCAACATGTTTTATCTAATAAAGTTTTCAAATGTGACCATCAACAGTGGGACTGACCAACACTGTCATGAAAACACGCACTGAGCTATTTGTATCACAGTCTACAGTCACAATGTGTGTGGACTGCTGGACTATCAGAACTAGAATCAGAAATACTTTATTGATCCCCGGGGGGAAATTGTACAGTACTGGTGCTCCCATTCAAGAGTAGAAAAGTAGCATAATTTAGAACTAAAAGTATGTACAAAATATAAAAATAAGAAATAGAAAACAAAAAATATACACATTTACAGTATTTAAGTGAAATGAGGTAAAAAAAATATATACAATAACAATGTATATGTATGTATGTGTCACACTTTGAACTCTCTTCTTCGTTCTTTAGTAAAACATTTGATGTTGTTCAGGCTAACATGAGATGTTGTGTTGAAGCTCCACATCAGCTTGTGTCTAAATAGTTATATTTCTATAAATGAAACGTGATTGCAGTGTTCTTCAATGAGCCAATACAAAATTATTTACATGAGACAGAAGGCATGAAGACAAGATATGAATGAATATTCCCAAACTGAAGAGCTCTGTGTCTTTTCATGTCATCTCTGTACATCACATCCTAAAATCTGTGTGTTGTATCATTAGCTCTGGGTTACTCGGTGCCCACGGTGCCTAACGGGGTGACCAGGATCCCGTCTGTTGGTGAGGCGCCGTCTCACCCCTCCACCCGTCACCCGTCTGTGGCCAGCACCCGTCTGCCCTCTGTGGGGGAAGAGTCCACACATCCTCTGCTGGTGGCTGATGAAGTGGTAAGAGACAACATCACACACACACTTCCTGTTCCTATCATTAAATATCTGTATGTATGTGTATTTGAATTCGTATATAATCATCGCACAGTTTATCCAGCAGAGGGCGCTCCAGTAATTAATTGTCGTGTAATGTAATGATATAATAATCAAATCTAATAATAATCTAATCATGATGTAATAGTCCTGTTGTGGTTTCATCCGTACAGGTTCACACCTATGTGAACACCACAGGGCTCCTGGAGGACCAGCCCAGCCCACTGACCGTCACCACCCCACTGGAGAGTCCCACCTCTCCACAGTCTCAATGTCCCCCGACCCCCCCGCCTCCTCCAAGGGTCCGCACCGAGCCGCCGGCCCCACCCGCCCAGCCGGAGCCCCAGGTGCTGCTGGAGCCTCAGGGGGTGCGCTTCGTTCTGGGCCCCACCCCCGTTCAGAAGCAGCTGATGGAGAAGGAGAAGAGGCAGCAGGAGGCCAAGGAGGACGAGGAGCCCCGAGAGACTAACGGCCACACTGAGGCCGAGCCGACCCCCCTGCTTTCCAACGGCTCCTCCTCCAATCCATCCACAGCTCCTCGCCGCCACCGCCCGCCCCCCCTCACCCCCGACCTGCAGAATGTCAATAACTCGGCCCAGCGGCGCACCGCCCTGCTGGACTACGAGAACCTGCCGGCGCTGCCGCCGGTGTGGGAGGCGAGGAAGTTGAGCTCGGAGGAGGAGAACGGCTGCAGCGGTCTGAAGACGCCGTCGCTCAACGGCTACAACCACCACCCCCACCACGGTCTGCTGCACCACTCGTACTCCCACCCTCTGTCCGCCGCCCTCGAGTCCTCACACAACTACGTCAACACCGAGAACGTGACGGCACCGCTCAGCGCCCACCGGCCCGACACGGCCCGCCGCCGCACCGACGGACCCACCATCTTCAACTTTGACTTCCGCCGGCCGCCGCTAGCAGGCCACCCGGAGCCGCCCAAAACCCTCAACTACATCGAGGTGGAGATGGACAACAGCGCGGGCAACAAGGGCACTTCAGACGGCAGCAACCCCCACACGCCCCGCACACCCTCCTCCCCGCTGCCCCCCACCACCCCCACCCGCCGCACCGAGCTCTACGCCCTCATCGACATCGAGCGCACCGCCGCCATGTCCAACCTGCAGAAGGCCCGGCCGCGAGACGATGGCACGTCACGCAAAACGCGACACAACAGCACGGAGCTGCCCACCAAAAGCACTGCGTGACACGCACCTTCTACTTCCTGTTAACCCTTTGTGTTGTTTGTTCACACGCCGCTCGGACGGAGCCTCTTTACACTCCCTCTCGGAGATGCAGTGACTGACTCCACCTGTCCGAGTCTTACATGACTTCATGACTTCCTGTGCGGTCACCTGTTCAGGTGGACCGTCACAGATGAACCTAGGTACTTGCCATATAGCAGTTTATTCCTACGGTGATGTAATACCTCCGCAGAGCGTCGGTTGATGTTGATGAGACTGGACTGCATTCCTCTTTCTATGGTACAAATCAGTATTACTGAACAAAGCATTCCATTTAGCTTTTATATGATTCACTACATGCTGCTGTCTTTCAGTATCAAGGACGACATGATGTTTCTGAATATGTACAGTAGATTCTGGCACAATAAATGTCTGTTCTGTTTTTATTTGGACTGGTGGAGAAAAGGCTTTGTGTCCGTCTGGTTATCGCAGTTGGTGGTGGTGGTTGTGGTGGTGATGATGATGATTATGAAGATGAAGACGTTCACTGCATCGTCATTTCTTGATTTAAAGGAACAGTTCAGCTGGTTAGCTTAACTTAGCTCTCGGAAGAAGAGGATTTACCTAAAAGTTGAACTTTTCCTTAAATCTGATGAAGGACAGTGATGAAGAGGAGAGAGATTCACACTCATCGTCACTGCTTCACTCAGTCTGAGGTCGTTGAGCTGAACGCTTAATATAAAACCACTGAAATGGTATATCGGTCTGAATGCATGCTGCATTCAGGGAACACAAACGGGAAAAGGTGGTTAGCCTCAGTGCTAACCTGACAGCCTCTTTTGTTGTGTTAGGTGTTTGTAGCAGGTTGTTACCAAGTGAAACCAGCTGCTATAAGATGAGCTGATTAGTGTTAATATCTGGTTTTATTAGGAAGTAATAGTTTGTTGGCACGTTGGAAGTTCTGAATTACAAGTCAGAGGCCGACGTGAAGCGTTTTTCCCACTCAGCTGCACGTAGTTAGGGTTTAAATATAACTTTAACGCAGCATCATTTCAAAAACTGGATTTTGTTCATTTTGTCAGTTTCAGACCAGTTCAGAGACTCTCTGAAACACGACCAATCAGCAGACAGATGGAAACATGAAACGACCAATCACTATTTCATTCACACATTTAACAGATGTTCATCATTTCGGTGAATCAAACAAACGTTTCATCTAGCTGTAACTTTCAGATCTCTGTTGGTTCATTTTGATATTATGTCTTGAAATGACAGTTTGGGTTTTGGATGCTGGTCTCTCAGGTCCGGCTGCTTATAGTCTACAGACTTTCTGCTGAACAAAGGTCCTAATCTGAAAACCTGGTCACAAAAAAACCCAGAACTGTCTGTAGGATTTAGTTTAGAAGGGCTTACATGTATTTCTATAAGAGGAAGTATCTCAGGTTTTATTTTAATGAGGATGCTGTTTCCATGACAACAAGCGTCCACCCAGCTGAGCGTCTGACCTGAAACTTTACCTCACTGCTGCTGCTGAGATCCGGTCAGGTCAGAAAACACGTCAGTTCAATGTTGGAGGTTTGTTTTCACCATGAGGGCGTGTTTGTGATTGGCTGAAGGTGCCATCGCTGCTGCCGATTGGCTGCGTGGTTTATGTGTTAATTTTGGATTGGTTGCGTTGCAGAAGTGTAGTTTTCTATAAATAGGCCACACCTCCAGGAATTTGGTAACCAATTGTAGGAAAAAAATGAGGTGACATCCAAAAGCAAATGTAAAACAAACATTTTTTATTGACACAAAAGAATAATTGGCCACGTGGCGGCACTATTGGGACCAAGTTGTGGGATCCAGAGGGTGAAGTGATGGAGATCCTGTCCTGATAAAGTTCAAAGAATGCACGACATTTTTAAGGAGGTAATTTAGTATTACAGCAGCTTTCTCTCCAAGTCTTCCATTTTTGGTTCATATTCAACAGTGGTTTAAGAAGTACATACAAGTTCATGTACAGCTGGGGCTGCAAATAACTATTATTTTCATTATCGATAAATCAGTCTATAAAATGTTATTTTTTTTTTTTAAATGGCATTTACAGTTTCTCATAATTTACTGTCATGTGACTGAATCAGAAAACATTCGGTCTTTAGTTTGAAAAGTGACTGAAACGAGTAGTCAATAAATATTTGCCAGTAAACTTTTGGTTGATTATAAAAAAGGATAGAAATAATAAAAAAAATAGACAAGAAGAAAGAGACTATAGTTGTGATATCACCTGAGTGAAGGGTATGAGGTATTTTACTGAAGTAAAAGTACAAAGGTATTAACATCAAAATATACTCAAAGTAAAAGTTCTCTGTATGCAGAATATCATTGATGCATTAATGTGTTGAGCTCATTTAATGACTATATACTGCTGGGTAGTTACTGTTTGTTTTATTTCAACTATATTACAATATTTGCCTCTGAAATATAGTAAAATATAAAGTAACATGAAATAGAAATACTCAAGTACCTTAACTGTACTTAGTGTTACTGTCGACTTTGTTTAACTACTACAATAACTAAGTATGCCCAGGTCCGTTCAGTAGCTGCTCTGGACCTAACCCTTTTGCAGTTATTTTAATTTTCCAATCAAAAGCTCCAGAGCAGCTACTAAATGGACTTTGATGTGAAGTTTTCCATCTTAATTTAACAATAACAATTGACACGATGAAATGCAAAGAAACTTTAATAGAATCACAACTTACAGCTGACAGGTACAAAAGAGACATTATAAAATACTAAACAGCTGATTCACAACAACACTGAATATTTACAACAAGATCAGAAGCAAAAGTTTCAAACTGTTAGCGTCTCTGATTGGTCACTCATCAGGTGACCTGATGAGTCGTGTCTTCATCGAGTGACGAGTCTTCGTTTGGTCGTCTGCTCCACCAGTTTGTGATAATCGTCCAGTTTGTCTCGAACTTTATTATAAATCTGAAAACAGACGACGTGGTTTCATGAAAGTTCAGTTCCTCAGAGAACCAAATGGAACTGATCAAACACCAATCAAACGCTCTGAAAGTGTAAACAGGAAGTGCTGATGACTCACGCTGCTGGTGGTCTGAGTCTCGTTCAGAGTCTGAAGGAGTTGATCGATGGACGTGTACGGCAGCCACACTGAGGATGACGTCGCCGACAGAGGCCTCTGAAACAAACACACACGTCAGAGTGAAAGTAAATCAAAATACATTAAAACTTTCCTTTCCACCATAAACACCAGAGCTGCTTCCTGAAAGCTTCCAATCATCAGTCGACTGAGACTCTTCAAGTCGAGCATTCGGTCTGTTTCAGAAGCAGCTGCAGAGTGAGCGCTCCTCTAAAATCATTCTAAGTCATCCCGTCCGTTCACTGAAGAGGTCTGCGACAGGAGCTGGACCCAGGGTGAGTTGAGTTGAGCTGAATGAGATGCTCACAGCAACTTTATACGATCTAGTCTCTGGTTTCTGTTTGATATCTAGTGTCAGCAAAAACTTGTTTCGGATCCGTTGTTAGGGTAGTTAGCATGCATTAGCTTGGGGGGCTAACTTGGCTTGTTTACTGCATTACTGAACGTCCCACCGAACCCCATTCAAAAGTCTGGCAGTTCAGTACAGTGTTGCTTGATGGTCTACATGAAAAAAAAAAGGACTGAATAGTTGAATATTTGTATTGAGGCCAAATCTGAGTCAACTAATGAAACTCTGAGTCTGGACAGACCTAATATATACATACACGCATATACATTTCTCTTTCTCTTTGTGGTGTATCTATTTATGTATTAGTGATCATGTACACAGTGAATGTAGTTTTTGAAGTATTCTTACCTCTATTCCAAAGTACTGGTGTCCTCTCCCCAACAGAGCGTCCACGTACTCCAACACCAGCTCAGCCGCAGCGTCCAGCAGGTCAAAGTTCAGGTAGAGACGCAGCAGAGATGCAGCGTCCACAGCCTGAAATACACACAATGCTGTCACAGTGCATCAGGGGATAATAACCAGCCACAGTCAGAGCTTCTGTCGACACGTTTACATTCAGTAACAGAAAACGCGTTTGCTCGCTTGATTTAAAGATGAATCAATCAATAGAAAATCTAAAATAGTCCTTCCTCTTCTACAAACTGAAACATATATATATATGTATATATGCGTGTATATATACATATATATACACACACACACACATATATATATATATGTATATATATGTGTGTGTGTATATATGTATATATACAGTTGTGTCCAAAATAACAGCAGTGTGATTAAAAAGGTGAGTAAACGTCAAAATCCCTCAAATAAATTGTATTTTAATGAACACAAATGCATTGGGGACACAGCACTTTCTATTTCAAAGCAAGAAAATTGGAAAAAGTAATTGAATTTGATAATATTTTACAGAAAGTCAAGAAATATAATGTTCAAAAAAATAGCAGTGTTGACATCTGTCTTTACAAACTCAAATGTACTGTATAAACTAAGAAATGCTTGAAGATTCAACTTTCCTGAGAATCATAAACTAATATTTAGTTGCATAAACACGGTTTCTGATAACTGCTTCACATCTGTGGTGCATGGAGTCGACCAACTTCTGGCACCGGTCAACAGGTATTGCAGCCCAGGACAATTGTACTACGTTCCGCAATTCCTCTGAATTTCTTGGTTTTGCCTCATGAACAGCATTTTTCATGTCAGCCCACAAATTTTCTATGGGATTAAGGTCCGGGGATTATGCTGGCCACTCCATTACTTGAATGCGGTTTGTCTGGAACCATGATTTTGTTCGCTTGCTGGTGTGTTTGGGGTCATTGTTTTGTTGAAACACCCATTTCAAGGGCATTTCCTCTTCAGCATACGGCAACATGACTTCTTCCAGTATTCTGATGTACTCAAACTGATCCATGATCCCTGGTATGCGATAAATAGGACCAACACCATAGTACGAGAAACATCCTCATATCATGATGCTTGCACCACCATGCTTCACCGTCTTCACTGTGTACTGTGGCTTGAATTCAGTGTTTGCAAGACGTCTGACAAACTGTCTGTGGCCCTTAGACCCAAAAAGAACAATCTTACTCTCATCAGTCCACAAAATATTACGCCATTTCTTTTTAGGCCAGTCAATGTGTTCTTTGGCAAATTGTAACCGCTTCAGCACGTCTTTTTATTTTTTTATTTTATTTTTTTTTACAATGGGACTTTGCGGGGGCTTCTTGCTGGTAGCTTGGCTTCACATAGACGTCGTCTGATTGTTACAGTACTCACAGGCAACTTTAGATCTTCTTTGATCCTCCTGGAGCTGATCATTGGCTGAGCCTTTGCCATTCTGGTTATTCTCCGATCCACTTGAATCGTCGTTTTTCTTTTTCTTCCTCGCCTTTCTGGTTTTGGCTGCCATTTTAAAGTGTTTGATATCATTTTAGCTGAACAGCCTATCATTTTCTGCACTTCTTTATAGGTTTTCCCTTCTTTGATTAATTCCTTAATCAAAGAACGCTCTTCTTCTGAACAGTGTCTTGAATGACCCATTTTACTCTGTTTTTCAAGGACAAATGCACAGCCAGCATATGCAGCGTCAGTTGCCTTGATCCTTAAATGAGGGCCACCTGTTTAACACCTGTTTTTTTCACATTATCAATGACCTCACTTATTGAACTCAGCACTGCTATTTTTTTGAACACGCCCCTTTCAGTTAATGATTCAGTTTCACAGAATCAGCAGCATGCACACCATGCCTGTTGGGTCTGTTGGTTTTCTATACCTTTACTAAACCTTCTAGAAACTTACTTGCAGTGTAGAAGTTGAAATTTTAACAAAAACAGTGATTTGTCTTGCTAGTGATGTGGGACTGCTATTATTTTGAACACAACTGTATATATATATACAGTTTACCTGACAAACTGCCCTATTGACTGATTTCTCACCTTGTAAGACTTTACCAGCCAATCAGGCAGAGGGACACCATGTGACAGCAGCTTGTTGATGACACAGCGGTGGTGGTGTCCATTAGCGGAGGGATACCTGTCCAGGTAAGAGGCCAGCAGCCGCCACGCCTCGTCTGTAGCGCTGAACACAGAAGAAGAAGACAGTTGTAGTCTGGTTATTCAACTTCTACCTGCTGAAGACCTTTTATAATGTTGTGTAATATACAGATCAGATGACGCAAAACATGAGACAATTGCTCTGATATGACTGTCACCATTATTAACTATGGCATTTTACACTGCATAAATTAGCCTAGCGGCTAGCAGACTTTTCCTCTACTCAGTTTAACAAGTTACATTATTTAAACTTTTTCTTTCTCCCTGATTCTTTAAGTCTCTGTGTGTCCCAACAGAACAAGTTTCGGCGTATAAAAATAATGCTACACTATATACACAAGGCTTCAAAACAGACACCCCATTAGGGTGATCTGATGTTGATCCGACCCCACATCAGCCATCTTTTATGGAGTGGTCTGCAGGGGCAGCAGCATCTCAGCTGCTGATGGGAAAAAAATGGACAGACTGATTAGGAAGGCCAGCTCTGTTCTGGGATGCCCCCTGGACTCAGTGGAGGTGGTGGGAGAAAGGCGGATGATGGCTAAGCTATCATCCCTGAGGGAGAACATGTCCCACCCCATGCAGGACACTCTGGCAGCACTGGGCAGCTCCTTCAGGGACAGGGACTTCACCCGCGCTGTGTGAAGGAGAGGTACTGCAGGTCTTTCCTCCATGCTGCTGTCAGGCTCTACAATCAGACCTGCTCCCAGTAGACCACACACATACCGACATGGACAATCCACATATCTCTGAATGTAACAATGGTGCAATACCCACACCTCTATGTGCAATCCAGTACAATCCCTTTACCTTTACTTCTTTCTTCTGTGAACTTGTACATTTGTAAATTTCAGTTTTTTAGTTTTAGTCTTTATTTATTGTATCCTGATTTTCAACTTATGTCTCTATTGCACTATCCTGTATGCTGCTGGAACAATGAAAATTTCCCTGCTGAGGGATTAATAAAGGATTATCTTATCATTAAAGCAGCTGAATCAGCTGTTAGCAGCTCCTGTCTGCAGCGTCCTCATGGATGTTCAGACAACCATAACTGATCACTGAGACACTGAAGGAAACTTAAAAACAGGAGGATTCTCAGGCAGGTTCTGCAGCGTCTCTTTTCTCTGATGTCTGAGTGGATTTCTGGAGGTTTATTCTGGACATCAGAGATGATGATCTCCTCTGAAGTGTAAGTCAAACTGTCTGGAGGTTTATTCTGGACATCAGAGATGATGATCTCCTCTGAAGTGTAAGTCAAACTGAATGATTCAACATGTGTTTCATGTCTGAGTTCAGATCTGACTCTGAGAAGAAGAAGAACACTGTTTTGAAGGACCTTCATCTCCTCCATCAACTGCTGCAGTTCCACCTGATGACAAACTACTGACTTCCTGTTTTTACCTGCATGCACCTGTCTGACTGCTCTGTCACTTAAATGTTGGGAGTAAAACCATGACTTCAGATGTGAACATCATCATCTGTTTCAGTCATCATGACAAAATTATGTTTAATATCATGAGATGTGATATTTAAAACTTAATAATAATAGCTCACAAAATCATTGATAAATAAACAAACAAATAAAAAGCAAACCTGGATTCTTTGGTGTTGACGACAGACGACAGCTGATTGGCAGCCAACCAGCTCCAGGCTTCATTCTGAGTCTCCTCCCCCCCAAACTGAAGCTTGATGCATCTGAAAAAAAAAACAACAACAACAAGAAAACAAACTATTAAATTATAAATGAACGTCAACAACATCTTCATGTACAGCAGTTAATATAATATTCAGAGCGGGTCAGAATATATTTACTAAAAATATATAATAAATCATGATTTCACTCCCATAACAATAAGGACATTTGACTTCTGAATAATGTTTCTCATTTTATTTCACATTTTGTTTCATATGACAGAATTGTACTCTTATTATATATACACTTATACATACATATTTATGCACACACACACACACACACACATATATACACATACATAGTTATAAAGATAAAATGTGTGTAAAACGTAAAACTGTTAACATCTCTCAACAGAATTAAGTCATTAAATGTAAAATACAGTAAAAACCTCGTAAAGTAACAGGAAGTTGAAGAAGAAGAATCAGAGACTTACTTGAAGGTCAAACCCTCAAAGACTGACGTCAGACTCAGTTTGAAGGTTTGACAGATGGACAGAGACGAGTCAAACAGTCCGGTTTGGACCAACAAGGCCACCATCTCTACTGCTGAGGCACTGCCTGCAGACAGACAGGCAGGAGGGAGGCAGACAGTCAGACAGACAGGCAGGAGGGAGGCAGACAGACAGACAGGAGGGAGGTAGACAGGCAGACAGACAGGCAGGAGGGAGGCAGACAGGGAGTCAGACAGACAGACAGGCAGGAGGGAGGCAGACAGTCAGGCAGACAGACAAGAGGGAGGCAGACAGTCAGGCAGACAGACAGGAGGGAGGTAGACAGGCAGACAGACAGACAGACAGTAGGGAGGTAGACAGGCAGACAAACAGGCAGGAGGGAGGCAGGCAGACAGACAGGCAGGCAGGAGGGAGGGAGGCAGGCTGGCAGACAAAAAGGCAGGAGGGAGGCAGTAAGGCAGACAGACAGGTAGGAGGGAGGCAGACAGACAGACAGACAGACAGGCTGAGAGACAGACAGACAGCTTTCTCCACACTGCCCAACACAAAGGTCGTCATCTCTAAAGTCAACCACAGAGAGCTGACAGTAGCTAACGGGGATCAAACAGCATGTTAATATGGAACAAATGAGAAATAACAAACTCCATTAAGATCTTTTTACATCTCAGAAATCTGGTTAGAAATGAATCTTGAATCCCTCTTACTGGAGACCAAATCTGGATTCTGACCTTAACCTCAACAGTCACATCAAGGCAATTACAAAATCTGCTTACTACCACCTTAAAAACATCGCAAGAATAAAAGGATTCATATCCGAACAGGACCTTGAAAAACTTCATGCATGTATTTTTAGCAGTATGGACTATTTCAACAGTGTCTTTACTGGTCTCTCTAAAAAAAAGCTATATTAGCTCTAGCTACAACTACAGCTAATCCAAAATGCTGCTGCCAGGGTTCTAACTGGGACTAAGAAAATGGACCACATTACACCAACGATGAGATCACTGCATCGGCTTCCAGCATCCCACAGAGTTGAGTTTAAAATTCTGCTGCAAATCAGGACTTAAAATGTTTGTTTGTCAGAGCTTTTAAAAAACCCTCAAAAAATTAAAAAAGTCCAGGGCAGCACAAATCTGCACTGTAATACCTTATACTCATATCTCCTTGCATTCTCTTAAACATGATTTAGATGTTCTTTACAAGTTTCTAATCCTTCTGTGCTGTCTTTTTTATCTCATCTTAGTTTTAATTATACATGGATTTACCTTTATTGTATCTTTCTATCCTGTATAGCACATTTCATACACTGAGCCAATTCAAATAAATAAAATTGCCTTCCAACACAACAGTGAAGAGATGAACAGTAGAAAACGTTATGAATGTATTTGACCTTTCGGCCTCTTTATCAAACCTAAAGGCGTCAAAAAGAAACAGGAACACTGACACATGGTTTGACAATGAACGTAAAAACCTCAGAAAGCAATTAAGGAACCTACCAAACCAAAAACAGAGAGCCAGACAACCAGAACACATGTCTTCACTATGGTGAAACATTAAAACAGTATAAGAATACAGAAAGGATAAAAAGGGTCCAGCATGTTAGAAACCAGCTACATGATACTGAAGAATCCTTAAAAACAAACCACTGGGGAAACTGGAACACTAATGTGTGTAGAGATGTGTGGGTAAACCAGAGCTCCAGTCTCTTTGGTCCAATAGAGAAGACTAAACAGCACTAACATATTCAAGATAAACTACAAAGTTTAGAGCCAACCATAAAAGACTACCAGAAACCGCTGGACTCCCCAATTACACTAAAAGAACTACAGGACAAAATAAAAACCCTCCAAACCAAGAAGGCCTGTGGTGTTCACAGCATGCATTCCAATTGGCCCTCTAAAACTCTAACATTGTCCTCAGCTCCAGGACCTTCACCAACATCTGGAACCAAGGACTGACAACGCCGCTCCACATAAGTGGAGACAGATTCGACCCCAATAACTACGGAGGGATCTGTGTCAACAGCAACCTGGAAACATCCTCTGCATGATCATAAACCACAGACCACTACAACTACTTACTGTTGTTCTGGTGTTACAGGTGCGTGTGTATTGGTGTTATAGGTGTGGGTGTATTGGTGTAAAAGGTGTAGTTGTACTGGTGTACCAGCAATGGCGGCAGACGGCTGGTGGTGCTGGGCGAGGGTGAGGCGACTGCGGGACAGGATATACTCTTTCTCCAGGTCCTTGAGCTCCAGGATGTCGACCTGACGTTTGACTGCAGGAGGAAACAACAGTCAGAGAAGAAGACGAAGACCACCACCAGGTGATACACAGCATAAGGGTCAAAGGTCAGCAGGGGCCAGTTGCAATAAAAACAGACCTAGTCTTTGACTTAAATATAACTTTAAGTCAGACTTGCCACAGACACTTAAATGTACCTGATGCATAAAGCTCCCTATGAGTGACTGATGTAGGACTGACTTAGATAGCCTGTCGCGCAATGCATTATGGGTGAAATAAGACACTTTACAGAAGATAAAAAATGGCAGATGGAACGGTGACACTTAGCGCTGGAAGATCAACACATTTTACATCTGCTGGAGGAATACAAAGTAAACTAAACAACTAAACAGAAAGCTGAAGCGACACCTGGAGAAGATAACTGAAAAGGTAAACAGCACAAACCCATCTGTCTTTGTGTCTTCTAACTGACGTTCTAAGAGATTGTTGCCATAGCAACAAAGCTCTCACCTCAGTTTTATTCAGGGGGAGAGGTGGCTAACTAAGTCCAAGACGAGTCTTGAGTGAGATTGCTATTAAAGTTTTGTTAAAGACGGTTGATGTCACCTGGTTCAGAAGAAAACTCTCCGTCAGAGTTTCTCTTGGGAGACGCTCCTGGACGCTCGTACTGCAGCAAACAAACACACTCAGCTTTATTTACATCAACCAGACTTAAAACAAAATATCAGCAATTCTAGGCGCAGGTCCTGTTGTGTGTGTGTGTGTGTGTGTGTGTGCGTGTGTGTGTCTGTGTACATATATATTTATATGTGTGCATAAGTACCACAGCTCCGGAGGCCGGCTGGACGATCCAGGCGTATTCTGGTCTGATGAGGCGGAGACAGTTGAGAGCAGCCAGGTAACAGTTCACCTGCTTCTGAAGGCCGAGACGAGTCCGAACCTCACGACCCAGACGCATGCCGAACTCAAACATCACCGTCCCCGCTAAAAATTACACACATCACACACACAAACGCACACACTTCAGTAACCAGACGTGCAGCTTCAGTAACCAGCCGTGCAGCTTCAGTAACCAGACGTTGTACCTTTCCTGTAGTTGTGTCTGTTGATGTGGAAGGCGTACAGCAGCTCATAGTAGTTATGAGCCAGCAGGTCCAAACCTCTGGCTCGGGACTCGATGATACTGACGACCTGATGATGATGATACAACAGTTAACTCATCTTTCTGTCATATTAAACTGTTTCCTCCTCTTTAAGGAGACACTACAGTAAAATCACAACTCTGTGAGGACAATATAATCTGGCACTATAATTTATTTCAGTGTTATTTGGGATATAGCAGTTTTATTATGGGATTTGATGTGTTTTTTTATCAAATCATATTCATACCACACTATTCATTTATTTACTTTAATAGAGGGGTCAGGTAAAGGTTTTACCTCATCGTGCAGGTTGACGTAGGAGAACTGGACTAAATCCTGGAGCTGAGAGCGTTCACACAGAACCACCACCAGCTGACGGAGACAATCCAGCTGCCTGAGACCACAACAAGGTTTATATACAGATCAAATTATTTTATACTGAGCAGAATGAGCTGTTAACCAAAATAATAAATCATCCAACTCTGCTCTTTTTAATTCATGTTTAACTGTCATCAGTTGCTCTGAGAAGCTTATAATGTTTAAAAATGTGCCATGTGTAACAATATGCAATAATTTACATGTACTACTCTGTGTGAACAGAGTGTAACTACGTGTAACTGAAACTACAGGGGTTGCCGGTGTTGTATCTGGCTCGCTTCACAAACACACCTGTGTGAATATATCGGCAATCGCCGCCTGTTGCTCTCTACTAGCCAAGATGATGGTGATACAAGACAGGAGGAGACAACTCTAATGGTAACCTGAGCTAAGGTAAAGTTAGGTTTAGCCAGCTAGCTGTAAGTTAGCTAAACAGCATGGATCTGGTGTTGGTTGCTTCGTAACATTATCTGATGAAGTAACTTGCAAACGGGAAGCTAGTCTGTATCACGGAGCCAATGGTCCAAATAAAATATATGAACATTACAGATAGTAACGTTATTCTAAATATGACTGTAAATCAGTCTGCTCTATGTCACTTCACTGTTTTGGCTCGCTCGCCCTGACAGACTGCAGGTATGAGCAACGATGCTGACTGCTGTTCACTTAACGGCCACCAGTGTCATTAAAAACAACAACTTTCTGAAAACTAAGTCTTTACTTTTAAATGCTGTTACGCTAAGAAATATCAATTTTGTCCTTTGTCTTTACAACTCTGTCCCACTTCTTTTAATTATAACTTAAATTGTGTGTATATATGTATGGATGACAATAAATGCTACAGCCTTTACAGTCACCAGATCTTACCAGATTGGACCAACGTGTACCACCAACATCTCCATTAAGACCAAATGATATAATATATATGTGTGTGTGTGTGTGTATACATACATGCTGCAGTCTGGGTTCTGTGTAAGGGCTTCGTAAGCTTCACTGTTGTGTCCGAGGTCCAGATGATGTTTGAATATTCGAGTCCACAGAGCAGCCTGAAGAGAACCACAGATTTATATATCATTCATATTTACACATATATTACTATAGAGAGCAGCGCTTATTTCAACTCAGTGAGAGTATTTCTGATTTAACAACACAGCAGCAGATTAAATATTATCATAAACCCCTCACATTACCAGATAATAGGGGCTGAACATCGGTACCAACCAAGGTCCCTGACCAGATTTCTCCTCCAATTGTCAGGAGGGGTGAATCAGGGATAAATTGGCCCAAAACTCCTGTGGTCTGAGCCCGGCTCAACAATCAACAATCATATGATCTATTTCATTTCCCCTCAGAAAAAATAAATTATAATTATTATTATATAATATTCTGCTGTGAGAAAAAACTATTTTATTCTCTTTGTGTCACAGTCCGCCATGTTTGTGATGATAAAGCTCAGTCAGTCAGATGGTTACCCTGACTGTTAACTGGCTGTTACCTGTTACCCTGACTGTTGACTGTTACCCTGGCTGCTGACTGTTACCCTGGCTGCTGACTGTTTACCTGGATGTTGACTGTTACCTGACTGTTGATGTTTACCTGGCTGCTACCTGAGTGCTAAATGTTAACTGGCTGTTGACTGTTACCCTGACTGTTGACCTCACTGTTACCCTGACTGCTGACTGTTACTCTGGCTGTTGATTGTTTACCTGACTGCTACCTGAGTGCTAAATGTTACCTGGCTGTTGACGTCGTTGACGGCCTCTGTTATGGCTAGAGAGGCCAACTGGATGACCAGCTCAGGTAGACCCACATCCTCCAACAACCGCAGCACCTGAACACACGCATACATGAATGTGTATAAACAGGAAGTATTTGAAAGGCAGTTTTGTGTAGTTTCAGTGGTTGTCATCTTGAACAGCTCTACCTGAATTTCACCTGTCTGCTGTACTGGCCATCTGGCAAAACGGGACAAATCCAAGTGGACCGTCAAAAAAGAAAAAAAAAGCTTTTACCGTCGTTCGGCCGTGTCTGTCTCTTGACCAGCCCTCTTTGTGTTCCTGTCATACATGCATGTTTGACTGGGCTCACCAGCCAATCACAGCCAAGTTAGTTACTGTTGTGGCTGTAAAATGGATGAATAGTTTGAATTTCTTTCCCAGTACACCCCTTAATGTGTGTGTGAGATATATTTTAGAATGTTTAAACCTGTGATAATTATTTTCAATACTGATTATTCTGGTGATTGTTTTCTAATTAAATTGATTTTATCTACAGTCTAAGCTGATGTCTTCAAATTACATGAAACCTGTTTTAATTTTCTGTTGATCAGCTGATGGACTTGTTTTCAGCTCTGCAGATGTTCTTACATCAGACATGAAACTGTGTGTCATGTATACCTTGTTGTAGTACTGTAATCTGGGGGTGGATGCAGCCTCTTCCTCCTCAGTGCCCGTCAGTCTCATCAGGAACTCCTCCTTCTCCACCTCTGTTGCTGCCTCCTGGAAACACTGCAGAGCCTGAGGAGACAACAACAGAGGAGATATGAGGAGTCAACAGATTCTCCATGCGTGTAGCCACAAACCAACATCATCAGTCTGAGTCTACGCACTGTACAAATATACAGGTCTGATTGTTGTGACCCACCTTCTGGCCCTCCCCATTGGCCAAGTAACACTGACCCAGCATAAAGCGACAGGAGCCGATGTTCACTTGACACCAGGGACCAATCAGCCTGACGTACTCCTGAAAAACATAGGTGAGATACACCTGAGGCGCTCATTCTGCTGACTACTGTCACACTCCACTCAGGTGCTGGTGTCTCAAACTGTCTCCATCTGCTGTTCTGGTTCATGTTTAAGTGTTAAAGAGCTGAGTGAAGGTGAATATAGATCAAAGGGTGTGATGATTAATAAATACACTCTCAGCCAATCACATCACTGGTCTCATCGTTCTGAAACAGCTAAGCCAATCACAGTGGAGCGTGACGACAGCTCAACAAATTAAGAATTGGCTTCTTAACAAAATCATGATGTTGTCTGGATGTTGCAGAGCGACATGACGTCAACGGAGCCACAATCCTGCAGCCAGAAACAGCTGCTGCTCAGCATATATGCTGTTTAACATTATATATACACACACATAATTATACAAAAACAATGCTACAGCATCAGCTTATTAACAATATTATAATAAAAAAACATGTATGTATAAATAACATGTAAAAAGGTCAAATTTAAAGTTAAGAAAAAGTCCAGCTGCTATTTAACCACTAGACATGTTGAGATGAGGATGAAGACGTCATGTTAGTGTGATGAAGAAGAGTCAGTGTATCAATAATATAATGAACAAAGTCACCTGCAGCTGTGTGTACTGACAGTTGGCCATCAGACACTCAGGGAACTGGAAACCAGGGTTACTGGGCCAACTGGGAGACACCAGTTAAGATTCAACAACAAACAATGGCACACTGGTGAAGACAGGAAGTCATCAGAATAAATTACATATAAATATGATGCAGTTTGTACAGATTGTGTTGAGACTTCACTGCCAGCTGTGATAATCTGACTGAGAGGAGCAGGAACGTAGATTAACTCTTCTTCTGTCATGGGACTGGTTGGGTCTGTGAGTTCTCAGTTTACTTTTATGATTTTTTTTACAATAACTCGACAAGTATTTATGATCTTGAGGAAGTCGTGTCTGTTACCACCACCAGGACAGCATTACATTACAATTCTACTGCCTTCCAAAGTGTCTGTAGAAAAGAAACACATGCTCAGTGCGTTGTTGTTGAAGGAAGGATACAGCAGCTGAGCGAGCAGGCTGACCACGTTAGAGATCATGTGGGTCCAGAGGAGCAGAGAGTTACTCTGCTGCTGAGAGTAAATCTGAGAGATGATCATCTTCCTGGCTGCAGTCTGATAGAAGAGCTCCACCACCGTCTGAGGACTCAACACTGCTGAGAGAGAGGTACTATTGTTACCTCATACACACTCAACACCACGTCATGAAAGCAACTAAAGATTAGTTCTTTAATAAACTAATGGAAAGGCATTGTGACTCCGAAACATATTAGTGTATAAATCAACCTGTCAGCGCCCTCTGGTGGACAAAACAGTTCTGTTCATGACATTAACTGATCAGCTGACAGATACTCTGACACTGTTAAATCTGTGATAAGCCGATAAATAGTCGTCAATATGCAGTGTGTTTATCTTCCGACTTCTGAACTAATTATTAATTATAATATATTATTAGCAGTTGTTTATTAGAAGGTATTGAATACAGACAGGAAATAGAAGAGACGAGTGAAGAAGTTCCTTTTAGTTTAATCTGATCCGAGTTCAGTATCACTGACCTGATCTGTTGGTGGAGAGGGCTGGAGTGTCCGACAGCTGCAACACTGTGAGGTGCTGCAGGTTCGCGTCTCTGCAGGAGGTCAGAGGTCAGTAAACCAGTTTGATATTGTTTGATATTCTTTATAGAAATAAGCCTTCCAGACCCATTTTCACACCATTTAGAGCGGCACAATGAATCTAAATACAATCAGGAACTTATTAAAAGACTAATGTGAGATCCAATGCATCAAAACAAATGCTTATTTATTTATACTATACTGTGTTAATTAAAAAAATTATCACATTGGAGTCTGTGTGTGTGTGTGTGTGTTTCTGACTTAGTCTGCCTTCGGGGACACATTCCAGATTAAAGACCAGTTAACTGGGGATGACTTGTCCAATTGGGGACAAAAGCTGTGTCGCCAATTGGTAAGAAGCTGATTTTTTGGTCAGTGGTTCGGGTAAGCCTCTGAGAAAAATGAATTTAAGTCTATATAATGTTCCCAAAAGTGACCTAAGTCTAAACGTCTGTGTGTGTGTGTGTGTGTGTGTACACTAGTATACATGCAGATGTGTATTTGTGCACACTCACATGATATCCATGGGGACAGACGAGGCCAGGCTCTGACTGATGTGTTTGAGGAGGTAATACGAGGACAGGAGGTGGGAGCTCCGAGGGATCAGGTCCTGCTGGAGTTGCAGGAGCTGAGCCCCCCCACCCAGAAACACCTGAGACACACACACAAAAAACCCAAGTGACTACAGTCTATAACAGATCTAATGACAGCAGCCGTGTTGTAAATCTGACCTCAGATCTGCTCAAACTCCAGACAGCTAAACGTCGTGTCCTCAAACTGAACGTCAAACAACAACCGATCTGACAGAAATTCGTCCTGATTCTAACTTCAGGGTTAAAATCTGAATCTGTCCAGAGGTCAGTTATTTGATCAGGATTCTGTTCTTCAACCTGGAGACAGTGTCAGTGTGTGTGTGTGTGTTTGTTTTGTTTTTAATTATGTATGGATTATTATTCCCTCTCTTCGCTTTTGTCTGTATATGAATTTGAACAAATTCATTCAAATTTTTTGAAAAGGTCACAGCAGGTGCTTGCGTGTGTGTGCGTACATTGTCTCCGAAGCGCAGGTAGAGTTTCTGCAGGATGAGCAGGTCTCTACAGAACAGGGCTCTGGTCATGGTCATGTGACAGACGGCCTGACAGACTACAGACACAGCTGAGCTGCTGCCGTACAGCTGAGAGAGGCTGATCCTCATGTTCAGACTCTGACCTGCATGGATCAGGGAACACACACACACACACACACACACACACACACACACACACACACACACACACACACACACACACACACACACACACACACACACACACACACACACACGTATATACTGTTAAACATCAGGACAATCATGGGTCTATGTATCTGAACCACCAGTTTTTAAACTTGATCTTTTATTTACCTGTGTTTACCTCCTCTGTACACCTTTAATAATCACATCAAACACATGAAATGCATTTTTACATTAAACACGAAGGAAAAGAAAAGTCAGCGTATTAAGAACGCTGATAAAATGCAGTTATTCCACATCAGACTGGCTCTCTCTGCTTCTAACAGTTTCCCAGTTACTGACTCTGATTCAACAGTCTGAGACGACTGAACCAGACTCATGAATACTTCCAGCCACTAAGAAAAGTTCGATACATGATGTCACATGAACCAAACGTTTTTATTAATTGTCCCTGGTTGTCATGTCGACAACAAACTTCAGCACAGTGACACTGAAACAACGACTCTTTATTAAATATCAAATCTGTATCATGCAGAGTTAATCAGCTGTTTCCTACCAGATGTGATGGGTCCTTCTCCTCCGACCTCTGAGTCCGTCTCCAGGTCCATCTCCCTCAGCAGGACCATCATGGCCGCCACTGGGCTACGAATGTCCTGCAGTTTGTTCTGGATGTCCTCGATCACGTTCTCACTGCAGGAAACACGGCGTGACTAAACTTGAACTTAAACTAAACACTACTTCAAATATTTCAATACATTTTACAGGTTTGTAGTTTATGCAACTGTTAGACTTCATCATTAACAACGTAGTTTTAATATTAATTCCCTTTATTAGCTTCTAAAACACTTGTGAAACTCATTACTAACATAAGTTAGCTGATTAGTCCATCAATCAATCAGAAAACTGATAACTATTTTGATAGTATTAGTAACTTTCATTATATTTGACGAAATCTGTCGAAAATTTAAAGTAATAGAAAAACAGACTGAGGGTTCAAGATGTCAAGATTATTATTATTATCATTATCATTACAATAATTTGCATTATTATTAACATATATAACAATGGTAACAATATAAAAAAACCATACACATGTATATATATATATATATATATATATACACACACACACTCACATACACACACATCCCCCCCATGTGTGATCAGTGTGCATGTCAGGTGACTGACTTGTCATTGGACAGCATGCTTTCCAGGACGAGTTCAGCGGCTCTCTCAGGTGACTGAAGATGTTCCAGAGCTTTCTCCATCTCATACGCCATCTCTCCAGAAACCGCATCACTGACCAGCCGCAGACACTGAACCAGCTGCAGCACGTCCCGCCCCACCTCAGGGTCTGAGGACCACATTATTACAACATACAGTATATATATATATATATATATATATATATATATATATATACATATATATACATATACATCAAGCTTACTACAGTATGAATAAGTTTCAGCCTTGTTGTAGTGGAGTCACCATCAGCAGATAACAGGTGTAGTACCTTCAGCAATGGGCGTCTCCTCCTCTGAGAACAGGTACTCATCATACGAAAGGTACAAATGATCCACAGCGAAACAGGGCAGGAGGAACGACACAAAGCCCTGAAACACAAACAGCACTTTGTTTAATTTCTTCGCTCTGAACATAATCACATGATGAACATTAGTTTGTCTGTTTACAGTTAAAAGTTTGGTTCAGCTGAATTGAACCGTGACTTAAGGCTCTGAGGTCTATTACTAATGTAATGTCAACACTCTCACCTGGTGAGACAAGTGACCCTCAGCCAAATGCATCTGTTGTCGTCGTAGTTACGACAGCTGTTGAAAACAGCAGGATAACACGTAGCTGTCCTCATGGATGCCTTTGTTTAGTTTTCGATCAGAACATACCTGTTTGATTAGTTTTTGGAGTCTTGTTTGAGGAAACGTGTCACATTGTGAACGTTGCTTGTTGTTACAGAATTTGTTGTCAGTCTGTTTGGGCAACAGAAATACTTAGGATTTCCTGGTCTTTCACAAAATATACAGTATCTATTTGAAGGTAAGCTATGCTACTTTTATAAAATTATTAATTTATTATGGAAAACAAATGCCTACATTAAACAAATATTAAGAACTGTATCAGATTGCATCGTATCGCACTGAATCGTTGTGTATTAAGATGTATCGTCCCTGAATCATATCGAAGCCACGTATCTAGATATGTATCAGATCAAACTTATAAAGGGAGAGGTGCCCAGCCCTAATACTTAGAACTAGGGGTGTCACGATTTTCCAAATCCACAAATAGATTTGACTTTAGACTTAAACATTTATGTTCAACACAACCCCAGAGTCACTGGCTCAGTCTGTAAGTCTGTGTTCTCTCTGCTCAGTCGAGATAGAATCCTTCTTGTTCTTACCTTCTTGAGCAGACAGACCATGTTGGTGTGGCTGGCGACAGTCAGACCCAGAGGCAGAGACAGAGCCTCCTGGTACTGCAGACAGCAGGCATAAAACTTGGACCAGAACTCCACCTGCAGCTGACGGTACTCCTCCTGAGAAAACTCAAACTCTGTCACGCTGCTCTGCAGCTGCAAGAGGACAGACAGGAGGAGGAAGACGGACAGACAGACAGACAGAGAGGGAGAGGACAACAGACAGACAGGAGGAGGATGACAGACAGACAGGAGGAGGATGACAGACAGACAGGAGGAGGAGGAGGAGGAAGAGGAGGACAGACAGACAGACAGGAGGAGGAGGACAGACAGACAGGAGGAGGAGGAGGACAGACAGACAGGAGGAAGAGGACAGACAGACAGGAGGAGGAGGAGGACAGACAGACAGGAGGAGGACAGACAGGAGAAGGAAGACAGACAGACAGGAGGAAGATAGGCAGACCGACAGACAGGAGGAGGACGACAGACAGGAGGAGGACAGACAGACGGAGGAGGTCACTGATTAACAAAGATTTTAAAATGAAAGGAATCACTGGACAGAATCTTGGAGCTCTTTGTGGAGACAAACCCTATACACAGACTACAACGGTGGTAGATTACCTCGCTCTCCACAGCCACTGTCACCTCCTTCTTCAGAGTCTCCCAGGACAAATCAGTGATCCTCTCCGAGCCTCTGCGGTAGATCTGTAACACACATCGTCCGCCCAATATAACAACTATACAAAGCAGTATATGTAATATAAAATAGTTCAGGAAATAAAGTAAAAATGTTTGGGGCTGTTCTCTGGGTGGGGGGGGGGGGGGGGTATGTGTAACTAGGAGGGACGTGAAAAGACAAAGTTCAATTGCTTTGTGTACATCAACAATTAAGTGTAACTTAACTCAGCACGGTTAAAAGATTTTCACCTGAAGTAGAAATCATGAGTAAGAAATCTTCTGATGGTTCAGAGGGCTGACAGTCTCTGATTGGTCAGCTGCTTCAACTTGTGTACAACTTCATTCACAAAACCAGGAAGTACTGGATGATTCTAGCATTAATATCAAGACATTATTAACATGTTGACTGCTTCCCAACAAAAAGAGGAAGAGAGTGAAAGAGCTGAGAGTTTAACATTGACACAGCCGTCAGTCTAAAGAGTGGGACCTTCAGCAGGCAGCTCCTCACCTGTAGAGCTTTAACTATGGCTGAAGCTGTGAAGCGCAGAGGAGAGAAGAGAACCTCCAGGTACGTCTCCTGTAAACATACAACACATAAAGTTACCATGACGACACACCTGGTCACTTGGAGACAGTCAGCCTGTGTTAGGATAATGGATTTCAAATGATTAGATTCAGTTTTAAAAATGTATTGTAAATATATATATATACACACACACACACACACAAGTATGTATATATATATATATATATATATATATATATATATATATATATACACACGTGTGTGTATGAATAAATACTGTGATGTTTGTACTTATACTTGTATGTATGTATAGATGTATAGTACTTATTTATTTATAGTATTTTTGAGTTTGTGCCAGTTTATTATTATTATTTGTTGTATGAGCTGAAACCATGAAACCTGGCCCAATAACTGGAAATATGTAAATGCTTCCCAAGAAATATGAGCCCAATCGGTCCGATGGTGACGCTGTAATTAACGCCCAAAGACAACATTTTGCAAAGGCCACGCCCCTCACATGGTGATTCCGATTGACTCAAAATGTATCCATCAATGTGCCCTACAAAAAAGCCTCTTGGACCTTAAAAGTCTGCCATGATGGATTTTTTGTTCATTTGCGTAATGTGAATAGACTTTTTTGGAATTTGGTACACAGTCACGCAGGACTGAGATACACATTTCTATTATAGGTTAGGGTCGGGCCGAAGGCTATGGCTGACAGTCATCGACCACTGAGCCCTCCACCATCGTAACATTGTCAGGGAAGACCGGGTGAGTAGGTGAGCATGGGCTGTGAGTGGGCTCAAACATGCAAAAACTAGAAATGGTAATTAATATCCAACATACATACATATAAAAAATGATAGTACCTTTATAGGAGTCGCCCATAATAATAAAATATAATATACCCCAGATAGCACATAGCTCTGTTCTGTACTTACAATGACCCCAGACCCCTGCACCATAATCTAAAATAGGACGGACATAAGATTTATACAACTGTGTATAGGTTTTATAACCAAGACCCTTCACATAACTGAACCTCATTAAGAACAGCTCCCAGTGCCTGACCAGCAGAGTGTGACAAGACTTTATTCCTTCTTCAATAGGTAAGATGGTCATCTAGAGTAAGTCTTAAGTATTTGTAATGCTCACTGTACAAAAGAAGCGTCTAGCCAAAGTGAAATTTAAATTCTCCCTTCCTGAAATGTATAACCTGAGTTTTATCTTCGTTATCTTCAAACTCCATGTACTACATCAACAGTACACAATATTCAAAAAAAACTTTGAAGATCATTTTAGACTCCTCAGGTCCTCTGGCAGTCTCTAGAGATTGTTCCTAGGACCCGGTCTTAGACCCACAGCGAGGACGCTTTTAGCTACTATGGAGCAGAGAGTGGATATCTTTAAAAGAAAACTTAAGCAGCAGCCTCACGACATTGGTCACATCTATGCAGCACCAATGAAGCTCTCCAGCGATACAGAGCCTGGAAGAAATACGCCGCACCGCAGGGTCGGTGGAGACTAAACTCTCCACTTTAATCACAAGAATAGATGAGGTCAAGAAGTGAGTGGAGTATTTCAAAACAGCCGAGAAAGAGAGGCTGGCTAATCCTCCGGCTAGCAAGAAAGACGTGGAGCTGCTCTGGGAAACATTAGAATTTGAATGTTCCTATTATTGGAATCCAGAGGGCAAAGAAGGAGGAGCTGCAGTTAGGTTTTTGGAGGAACTGATTCAAGATATGCTGAATGTAGAGGGGGAACACGAGATGGAACGTGCACACAGTCGGGCAGCCAGCAGCCCAGGCCAGGAGACAGACCCAGACTGGCGAAGGTTTTGAGTTGATCACACAAGGATTTGGTGCAATGGGCGGCGTGAAACAAAGGCAAGCTGAGAGAACATAATGCTCTTTCCACTCATTTAAATGAATACATCGCATACAAAAAGCAGGAAATCTTCAGGAGCTGAAACTAGAGAATCTTTTACAGAAAAGTAAGTGGCACCTAATTTGATAATTCATCGTTGAAGTCAAAATAAAATGTCAATCTACTACTTGATTCATTGATTAATCGTTCTAGCTCTAAATTCAGCTGTATGTAATCATTTTATTGATCACTATTTGTGGTCAGAGGTCACAGTTCAGCGGTTGTTGGTGTGGAACTGGTCTTACTCTGGGGTCCTGGTCCACTCCTATATGGACTTCTTCCTCTGGTGGAGGCTGAACAAACACCTGACTCCACTGACCTGCTGTGTTACTGGAAAACACACACACAAACAATATTACACACACTGACACTGTACATGTGTTGTAATAAAGCTTAATTTAAATGAATTAATATCACAGGAGATGGAGAATTAAATATTCCCCCTCCTTCCTCTATTTAAGCCTCTGGAGCTACTGTTTTTTTCTTCAAATTTCTAGTTTTAACAAGACATACACAACACACAGAACGCACAAACATGCATGACTCCAAATCCCCTCCCTGCCCCACCCACATACAAACTAAAAGAGGACCTCAAAAGGAGTAGGTAATAGTCAAAATAAAAGTAAAATAAATAAATACAACACAAAATGAATTATAATATATATATAAATAATCCTGTCTTAATCTTACAACTAATGGTGCATCAATCCAGTAGCATTTTCTATATCAAATATGATAAAGGTGTTGGCAAAGTGTCAGTATTGGTCAAGTAGGGCTGCCAAATCTTCAGAAAGATGTTGTATTCATTTCTAAGAGTATACGTGATCTTTTCAAGAAGGAAGCAGCTGTTCATTTCCAAAAACCATCTGGCTATGGGGAGATTGGAATCAGACTTCCATGTCACCGTTATTTCCAAAAACTTATTTTGGAAGTTCCTTAAATGTGCACTAATGGTTGTAAAATTCCCCAATAAGCAAAATTTGTGGATCCAATGGGAAGGTAAATCCTATAAGTTTTGTCATGATGCCGCTAAAGTCGTGCCAAAATGTATTGAGCTTTGTACATGACCAGGTACAATTCAGAAACAAGTCCTCCACTATACCCCTCTGGAGCTACTTCTGCAACAGACACTGATGCAGGAAAACCGTGTGACCATCATAACCAACAGACTTCTTTTTCTAATTATTAAACTATTATTATTTACCCACAACAAAACAGGAAGTGGAACAAAGCCAAAAGTGGACACAAGGTCAATAAAATAATTGTCTCTGAGGACTTCAACTACAGAACTTCATGTTATTATCTTCACTCACGTAATCCTTTCATTTCATATTCTCCCACTGCTGATCATTCATGTGATTACTTACTGTTCAAAGTTGATGTATTTGACTACAGTGGCATTGGAGTCATCCACCCAGACGGCCCAGATGTCAGTGGAGGTCAGAGCAAAATCCACCAGAGTCTCCTGTTGACAGAGACACATTCAGACAGATAGAGATGAGTACCGAAACCCAGTATTAAACGGAATAATTAAAAACCGTGGTAGCGATAAGCTCTGAAGTCTATTTTCACTTCATTGTTGTATCCCATCAAACATCTGTGTGAAATTTTGTCAAAATTACCACATCAATGAATATTATAAAGAGTCCGGTCTAGACCTGCTTTATAAGTGTCATGAGATAACTTTTGTTGTGATTTGGCACTATATAAACAAAATGGAATTGAAATTCAATTGAAATTCTTGAGTTATGGCCAAAAACATGTTTTGTGAGGTCACAGTGACCTTGACCTTTGACCCTTTTTGGCTCCGTCGCAGAGGCATAAAAACAACAGTGTAAACATTAGATCTGCAGTTCACCTGTGTAGTGAAGAGAGAGGAGATGTGGTCGAGGCTGTAGCGGTTGTTGTCGGTGGCGACCAGCTGCAGGACGGTGAACTGTCCTCTCTGAGGAACAGCCAGGTAAACACACAGACAGAGGCCGGTGGTGGAGGAGAAGGCCAGCCTCAGACGGTGACCCTGACCGGCCAGACGCTTCACTCCTTTACAGGCTGGCATGTACTCCAACATGTCCGCCTCCAGCAGACACGCCTGCTCCTGCAGGGGGACACATAGCAAGTACTTGTTTAATGATGCAGTACTTACACATCAAGTATTTCTGACACTGTACATACTATACATACAGCCCTCTATACATCAATGATTCTAGTCAAAAGAACATGACTAATGAAAGAAGTCTCCACCCTCTGAAGATGCCAATAATCTGAAGGAACAAATGTTTTTCTTTTATCACTTAAATACGTTTAGGTTGAATCATCATGTTTTTACAGTGTAACGTCAGCTTTGATCTGTGTGTTAAGGATCACACTGCAGCACATTATAAAAAGTAAGATGACTGATATCAAGCAGACTTCATTATGACTTCATATTAAATAAGATAGATCTTAAATGATAAACCCCTTTTCATCAGGTGTTTGAGTTCAGACCCACGAGCAGAAAATCACAATTTCAGATCGAAAGACTGAACTCTTCCTTTGTTTAACAATCTGCTGTTTGTAAATGTCTCATTCTGTCCTCAGTTTTAAAGTTATACATTATGTATCATTAATGTTGTCTTTTCTTTTTGTCTTTATCTGTGTGTGTCTGTATTATATTTAGGGAAAGACGGTTAATGAGACAACATGAAGTTTTTCTCTGTAATTGTTCTTTCTGTGAAGCTTTCACCTTTTTAGGCATCTCTGGTCAAATCAATTTCCTAATTTGGATAATTACGTGAAATCTGATTTGAATTTAACATCAATAAAAGTATTATTCTGTTAGCATTCAACAACTACACCTCCCATGAGGCTTTGCCAGAACACCGCCTGTGTGTCTAGTGCTCATTGGTTGAATATGTGTCTCACCCTGAACGACCACATGCGCAGTTTGTGATCCTGACAAAGGGCGAAGATGAAGGAGTCTTCCTCCAGTTCTCTGACAGCCAAACTGAGGACCAGATCAGCTGGACTCTGCTCCCCACGGATCGCTGTGGGCATCCAGCCGGACAACCTCTGCATCATGGAGCTCCTCTTCAGCTCCAGCACCGACACACTGCCTGCAACACACACACACACACACACACACACAGACACACAGACACACAGACACACAGACACACACACACACACAGTCCTTGTACAGATGTAGATAAGGTCTCACATGTTCATACAGTTGAAGCAGCGACTGAGCTGGAGCTCAGCCAGATCCCAGCCGGATCCTTTGGCCACTGAGCATAACTCTCACCACTGAACCCTCAAATTAGCTCCAGGTAAACGAGGACTGTGGATTTTATCCTCCATCACTTACTTACATCACTTTAAAATGACTTTAAGAAGGAGGAATGACCAACACATAACCGTTTCAATGTGCATGTGGGCATGTGAGTGTAGTTTTAAGACAGACTTGAGAACATGTTAACCTGAGAACTGGTCTTTACCCTGTGTGTCGTGAGGTGGCAGAGTGACCACAATGATGCCTCCAGCAGGTGAAGCCAGAGCATAGTGAGCCTCTCCAGACTGACTGAGCCAGACCGTGGAGGTGCCGGGACTCCCCGTCTGTCCCACTAAGCTGGGGATGATGGCACTGTGACAGGGGTCCTGCAGACTCAGCTTCCCCACATCAGTGAAGATGGACTGCATGTGAAGCTCCGTCACCAGCTCCTGGAGACGAAAGGCAGGTACACATCTACTGTTACCGTTAAATACACAGCAGGAGAACAGGTTAAACCGTTACACGGGGTGTCACCATTTTCAAAATCATGATTCGATTTTCGATCTAAACATCTTGTTCCCCTCAGTGTTCATTATACAGGCAGTGACAGACAAACATACAGTGCACATTTCAACACAACGCCAGAGTCACTTGTTCAGTCTTATCTGTGTCAGTATGTACAAAAGTTCTCTGCTCAGTCGAGACTTTCTTGGTTTCCACAATTACTGTGCAGAACTGGAGTTCCCCGAATGAATGAATGAATGTCTACCAGTATACGTCCACCGGTAAATCCGCGGCAGGAGAAACTTAGGGCCTGTGTCCACCAAAGTGTTTTTTTTCTGAGGCCAGTGCATTTTGTTTTTATTGTTTCCAATGGGAGCGCCTCGTATTAATGTTCTGCTACAAATGCCAGGAGCGCAACGAAGCGCTGAGCGTCTTTTCTGCGTTTTTTAGTCATCGCCGAGAGTTGAAAAATGTTCGACTTTGGGTGAAACACTGCGCTCGTCACTGTCACTTTGTACCCAGCCGTCCAATCACAGTGGAGGAGGGGCGGGGACAAATACCACAGAGACCAACTGAGATGTTTTCACGCACACAAAGTCACATGAAACCAGACAGACCGGCGGGTCCGTCCTCTCTCCCTACGTGCTTCAGCCTTCCCTTCATCCAGAGCAAGTAGTCTACCCAATTTCGCAGATAGTTTGTGTTGTGAACACAGGCCCTTAGTCTGTAAGCATGATGTGACCTGTTAGCTTTAGCCTCAGTCTGCTAGCATGATATCATGTATGTATCATCAAGTGCATATTTAATTGAGTCTTTTACAAGACTCTCAATTTCAAACAAGTCAGCATTAAAAAGTCAGCTGGAGTTTTCAACCAACTCACAGAGTTTTAGTGTTAGCATTAGCTTAGGCTAGCTGGCTACAACTGATCATTTCAGCCAACAAATGGTAAATGGACTTGACTTACTTAGCGCTTTACAGATTGGTCTCATTCACACATTCACACACTGATGACGACCGAGCTGGTGCTGGCCTTCACTGGGAGCAACTGTGTTTAGTATGTTGCCCAAAAACACTTCAATATGTGGACGGGGGAGACGGGGATCGAACAGCTAACCTGTTTCTCTGGACTTTGATGACAAATCTGTTATCTCTGTTAACTGTTTATGAGCTGTGTGGGAATGTTAGATTGACAGGTTAGCAACAGCAACTAAGGGGGGTGGGGCTTGGTGAACAGTGAATAGACTTTGCAAACCTGTGTAAACGTCAGTAACACTTTGTGTTGCAGTACAATTTACTCACACTGCGGTACATGCGTGTGGGGTGAGGAAGCACCAGTCTGTGGACGCTCTGATTGGTGGAGACGAGGATGATGACATTGTTGAGGGTCTCCTGGATGTTGACTCCTCCAGGCAGCACAGTACAGTGGGTGAACTTGAGTTTGACAGCGTGGTTGAGCAGGTTGGTGTCCAGAGACTGCTCCACCAGCTGCACCGTGTCTCCTGCCGTGGACCTACACACACAGTCACAGTGTTAACACACATCTATACAGGAGTAACTCCTGACATGATTAACTTCAGGGTTAAAATGGAGCTGAATCTGTTCAGTGTCTGCCCGACCTCAGCTCAGTGTGATTATGTTACTTGGTTTGTGGCAGAGACAGAAGATACTGCCCTGACCTTCAGATTGGTTTTCTGACTCTGAATGAGCACAGATTTGAAGTAATAAATAAGTCATGTTCCCAATGAAGAGGAACCTTCAGGGAGGAGGTTAGGAGGAAATGTGTAGATGCTGATGTTACTGACCAGTGAATGAATCGGTTACTGGTGACAGACAGCAGCTTCCCACTCTCCTCATAATGAAACGCTCCAGCACTGTCGGGAAACTTCACACCACCAGGAAGAGCATTCAGACCTGAAGACGGGAAACAGTTATAATAACGTTTCACTCTGAGATGAGGAAGACTGGATCATGTGACAGCTGTGAAAAAAACGACATAGCCTGAATGAAACGGACGACATCAGCAGTGAACACAGAGGTTATAATGTCAAACACTAGTGATGGGCCGACGAGAGCGAAGCTTGTTTCACTCCTGTCAGGATCACGGTTTCCTCGCGTTGTGTCTGAGCGTGTGTTAAACACACAGTATGTCATTTCTGCTGCTAGGGGTTTCTCAATCAAAACAATAACTAAAAACTTAGTTTGATGACGTCATGAAGTAGCGTGGGATCATGGGAGTTGTTGTCTTCATCGTTAAACCACAATGATTGCAGTCATGTTACGGTTAGTCACATTATGCAATTTCCTTTTAACGAAATAGCTGCAAGTAACATTAGCAAACGTAACATTACCTTGCTACCTTACCATTAGATGAGTTGACCACACATACAGCTACTGTAGCTAACTAGGGAAACCCGGTATTGAACGGGCCCTGGGGCCAAATTATTAAAAACTGTAGTATCGATATCAGTTCTACTCTCTGTATTGGAGAAATGAAGAAAATAGATTTCCTATCTCAACAAATCCAATAAGTTTAAGACATTCATCTATGATGCATTTTGACTATTCCCTAAATATTTTATAAGAGTAGTTAAGATCTTAATGATACCGATCCCTACAGCTAACGTTATGTGGCGAAGTCTGTCGTGAGGCAGCCCAGCTCTGTTATCTGTGAAAACAGTCATACTGAAAATAACTTTATGAGCATGTTGAACATCAGAATCAGAAATACTTTATTGATCCCCAGGGGGAAATTGTACAACATTGTTGTAATGTTATAACATTAGCGTGCACATTAGCTTGGTGGCTGGCATGAGCCACTTGTCATAATAGCACATCATTGTAAGCTAGACCGATATTGAAATATCATATCAATAAATTAGGTCTCTACTGGATTACTGTGTTCAAAATGGCAGCAGTTAATGAAGAATGATGCTGCGTGGCAGGAAAGATGCTGTTTTACTGTTATTCAGTGTAACTCTGTGACATTGTGTTCCTTCTTCACTCATATCATCTGGTGTTTCCCCACAAGTTATAACAACTAGAGGGGTAAAGGGGATATTGACAGGCGACCAAATGAAACACACCTTTACCTTGAATAAAATTAGATTTCTCTGGGTGTGAACATTGTTGGAAACATTTGTGATAATGTAAGTACATAACTCAACAAACTATAATATAGGGCTAGTTGTTTTTAGACACTTTAAAGCGGAAATGTTACATATTATGCCTTTAATTGAAGAAACCCATGTGACTGATGATGTCCAATGCTTCAACCGTCTCTGCTGCTTCAGACAGATTGTCACTAAGTTTGACAGCTAAACAATTTGATGCTCAAGAGATCCTCACATTGTGTCTGAGCTTGTGTTGACTCAGACAGAAATCATGTTCACGGATGAGGAAATATTTAAAGTTTTATTCACGTTACGTTTAGTCACGTTTATTCATGTTATGTAATTTCCTTTTAATCAAATAGACGCAAGTAATGTTAGCTAACGTAATGTCGCCCATGGAAACAAACTAACTCTGATGGAAACAAACTAACTGAGATTGAAACAAACTAACCGAGATGGAAACAAACTAACTGAGATTGAAACAAACTAACCGAGATGGAAACAAACTAACTGAGATGGAAACAAACTAACCGAGATGGAAACAAACGGACTGAGATGGAAAAAAACTAACTCTGATGGAAACAAACTAACCGAGATGGAAACAAACTGACTGATGGAAACAGAGCAGAGTGATTGTGTCTGATGGTTGCTGCGACGCTCCAGGGCTGAAAGTTAATCAAGTCGACTAAACTACTTTTGAACCAGACACTAGTACAACTTCCTCTCCTGCTGTCCAGCTGACACAGCTGCCAGCAGCCAATCAGGAGAGATGATTTTAAACCTGAACTATAAGCAGGGCCAGCTTTTGATTTCTCTGACTGCATGGAAATCAAAGACATTCGAACGTCTGACTGAGTCTGGTGTATGAGTTGAGGAGGTGGGTCTGCAATTTAGGACATGCTCTCAACTTTTATCATATTTTTTTATGTGATATTATTTTTTATTTGTTCTTCCCTTTGTCTATAATTTTGTGTTTTATGTTAAGTGGTTGCTATAATGGCTGCTATTATACTGTAATTTGCCTTAGGGATTAATAATGTACTCCTGTTCACTATTAATAATAACCTAAACGAGAGGAACAAAGCGAGGCTATGCAGACCACGTTAAAGTATTCGTTTTTAACACACACAATTTGGCGAGTCATCGAGGATAGCGGACTTGACAAGCTAAATAGTTATAGTTATATTGTTTTATAGCTGTTGTTCATGTGTCCCGTTAGCTATCATACTTTACTGTTTGACAGGTGAGCCACAAAATCCGAGCTACCGACTAACGTTAACTCAGTAGCTGCAGCTAATGAGAGAACAGGAACAGGACATCTGAACACAGTCAGAGGAGGTAAATAGCTGTTGCTGCACCGTGCATCACCTACTCACGAGCCAACGACGGGGAATTTAACAGGTAAGTTAAAATGTTTACGGACCAATAATAACACATAGTCACACTCCATCAGGGCCCATTACATTAGACTACACGCTGACGTTACTAGCCAGCGTGTTAGCGGTGCTAGCTATAGTTAGCATGTCACAATATTCAACCCTCGTTTTGAGACAAACGTATAGAAACAATTGAACGCAGAGAACAAAACTGTGAGGAGTCCAAGAGAAAGTTTACCGAGGTTTACTGTTACTTCTCGGAACCTGTGCAGAGTTTCCCTCTCAAATCCACAGATCTCTATGAAGCTGCGCTCCAACACCGCCGCCATCTTCACCTCATGGAACTGTGACGTCAGCAGGGGAGATGCCGCGCGCTCTCCTTTCAAACATTTAAAGAGACAGGACACCGCGGCACAGAGTCTGTATAACCAATAAAGTCCCCTTAACTTTCATTTAAAAACACTGCAGAACTCCATGTTCATCAGTGAATATTAAGATAATTCTCCTTTATGCACACTGTGTAAATCTGAAATACAATGAATAACCTAACCGTAACCCATAGACCAGACCAGTGTTGTGCCATCAAGCACCAAGGCCACGTAAAGAATTGCACTTTCACATAAAGTGAAAAACTACTGTGAAACTAGAAAAAAACATATTAATAATTAAAGCAATTTTGCCCAGTGGTCTCTCACAGTATTGCAGTGAAAACTTCTCCTGCGGCCCAAAAAGCATTTTCCCCATAGACCTCCATGATAAAAGAGACGTCTTTAAAACTGCTGCAAGTAAATTAGGACTCTTTCTATTATGAATGTTTGATCCATGGAGGTTTTATATTTGTAAAACTTTCCTTGAGTCAAGAAAACCGATTTTGAAATCTGTGACGTCATCACAACATGAAGTCTATGGGCTAAACAGGAACTCTCAGGTGGGGCCAGCGGGGGAAACACTACTGCACATATTCAGAGGGCTGTGTTTTCTCCTGTTTATCTGATGTAATTTATTGTAATTTGGTTTCTTTTATTTCTTCATGTTATATTTGTGGCATTCCAAGTTAGATTTGGTTTGTTGGCCTTTGTCCACCCTGAAGTTAGACTCCATGAATGTTTCCTCTGAAGCCATAAATAAACGTCCCCATGTTCAGGAATCTTTCTCTGTGGCTGCTTGGGAAGAGGGGTTTTATTCATGTTGTGTCTCCGCCAACCCTAGACAGGGCATAACCATTATGGTGTCGACAGTTGCTCCTGACTGGAGTACAGTGATACAGTCTCTCTCTCTCTCTTTCTCTGGTCAGTAATTTTACATTTTTTCTCGATCGCTAAGACACGCTCAGCTCACGCTTTTCAAAACAGTTAACACAGAGCTCACAGAAAGACCCCAAACTCTGAATAAAAACATCTATTCACAGCTGATAGAAATTACTTGCAGTCAACCTGACGAACACGGCCAAAGCCTTGCACTGACTCCCCCCCCAACATAAACACAAGGTATGCGTTATATTAACGTACACCGCCCCTGTCCCCCCTGCGTTACATTAACGCACACACCCCCTACTGGACAACTTTATCTGGACACTTTATTTTGGTCACTGCACTGTTTATATGTTATATGTTAAAATAAATGTAGCACCATCAGACCACGGCAAATTCCTTGTAATGTATGTTACTTGGCAATAAACAGTTTCTGATTCTGATTCTTATTATGAATCTCAAATGAACCTGAAACTCTTCAGTCAGCAGTAGGTCCTCATCATCTCTAACAGATGCTCTTCTGTGTTGCTGTTTGCCAGCATTGATCAAAGAGGCCAAAGGAGAGGAAGAGGAGACCAGGAAGATGAGATGAGGAAGAGGAGTTTGCATACGTGATGGGCAAGCAATCAACATGTTTGTTTGTGAGTATTTTTGAGTTAGCTGCTTCCTGTAGGTCTCACATGTCAAAGACAGTTCATGGGCACAGAAAGACCTGCACACAAGAACAACATGAATGAAGAAAGGTTTCTGTTTTACAGTATTACTCAGGGAGTATCAGAATCAGAATCAGAAATACTTTATTGATCCCATATACAGTACCGGTGCTCCCATTCAAGAGCATAAGGTAGCATAAATTTAGAAATAAGAGCATGTACAAAAATATGATGTAAAAAATAAGAATTAGAAAATAAAAAATATACACATTTACAATGTATATATATATGTATATGTATATATATGTATTGCACTGTTGCGTATGTATATATATGTATTGCACTGACATTTAAAGAATAAATAATGAGGTAGTATATGGCAGGTGAAGCAGGTCCAGATTTCCACTCTGTTTCTGACACTCAGAGGGAGGAGCTGAACAGTTTGATGGCCACAGGCAGGAATGATTTCCTGTGGTGCTCTGGGAGGAATGAGTTTCCCACTGAAGATGCTCTTGTGCCTGAAAAGCATGCAGTGCATAGAGCAGCAGGGTTTGTTCTCTCCAGTAAAAGAAGAAAGTTCATGCTGTGATATGCTTGCTTACCTTTTTTGGCTCATACTATAGCGATGTAAAGTATCAACAAATGGCTCAGATGAAGGTTGAAGCGGTTCATATTGATCGCTGTATTTTGTATTTTGTAATATATATACATATAATAATTTGACCACAGGTTGTGTTGTTTGATGGAAAGATCTGCTTTTGTTGCATGTTTAATGTTTTCTGAATGTTAGAGTCATTTTGTCCAGTGACACTCAGTTTAGGCTTCTGTGTGTGAACTGTTTTGAAAACGTAACTTCTGAATGGACAAATGTGTTCAAGCAAATGAGAAAAACTGTAATCTGTATGTGGGTCAAGCCCCCCCTGCCCGTCCCCCATAATAATTACGACCACAATGACCAGTGACCTCCTGTGTTCCTGTGAACTGGCTGCTCCTCCTGTACTTTAAATCCCCTCCTTGTATTTTAAAGTGGATCTCTGAGCTTTTTCCTTCTGCTAACATTTATCAGCTCATTGTGGAATTTCACTTTTGTGAGAAAAAGGAGGCAGCCAAAACTGTTGTTGCTTATCTGATAGATGCTTACATGCCAACACCAACATGATGACAGAAAACATTAAATCCATCAGGAGAGCAAGACCCTGTTAGAGCTCCTCAGATGTGCTGTTGTAATTTCAGCTTCAGTGGGAGACTCATTGCTCCGAAATGTACAACAGAGCGCCACAGGAAATCATTCCTGCCTGTGGCCATCAGACTGTTCAACTCAACTGTTGTCCACATGTAGCCTACATGTTGTCCACATTTATCTCACATGTTGTCCACATGTAGCCTACATGTTGTCCACATTTAGCCTAGACGTTGTCCACATTTAGGCTACATGTCCAAATTTAGCCCACATGTTGTCCACATTTAGCCTAGATGTTGTCCACATTTAGGCTACATGTTGTCCACTTGTTGTCCACATGTAGCCTACATGTTGTCCACATTTAGCCTACATGTTGTCCACATTAAGGCTACATGTTATCCACATTTAGCCTACATGTTGTCCACATTAAGGCTACATGTTGTTCACATTTAGCCTACATGTTGTCCACATGTAGGCCACATGTTGTCCACATTCAGCCCACATGTTGTTCACATTTAGCCTACATGTTGTCCACATGTAGGCCACATGTTGTCCACATTCAGCCCACATGTTGTCCACATTTAGCCCACATTTAGCCTTCATGTTGTCAACATTTAGCCTACATGTTGTCCACATGTAGGCCACATGTTGTCCACATTCAGCCCACATGTTGTCCACATCTAGCCCACATTTAGCCTTCATGTTGTCAACATTTAGCCCACATGTTGTCAACATTTAGCCTACATGTTGTCCACATTTAGGCTATATGTTGTCCACATTTAGCCTACATGTTGTCCACATTTAGGCTATATGTTGTCTACATGTAGCCCTCATGTTGTCAGCATGTAATCTGCATTCAAGTTATATGTTCACATTGAGTGTCTTTGTGTTGTTCACGTTGTGTAAGTGTGTGTGTGTGTGTGTGTGTGTGTGTGTCTGTGTTTGTGTGTATGAGTATGTTGAATGTTGGCAGTGAAATAAAGTTTTTTTCATTCAGAGATGAACAGAAACAGACTGAAGTTCTCAAACAATAAAATTCTTTGTCTTTTCTTATCTCTGTTCGAGCTCTGTGTGTGTGTGTTAGATGATACTTTCACTGTTTCCAGGAAAACTGATGTAAAACAGATCGTAATGTTCTGATGAAGATATGTGGACAACAGGAAGTCTGATGGTGTGAAAGCAAGCTCTGTTTGAGTGTGTGTGTTTTCTACAATGAATAGATGAACTTTGGCAGTGATATAATGAAGTCTATAGCTGGTAAACAGGACGGAACCAGAGTCATGTAGAGCTGCAGTTGGAACAACGGTGCAGACGACATAATCATTTGCATTTCCATGGCGATGGCTACAGGGCAGGGTGGAGCCAAGATAGCTCAAACTGAAGACTGTAATGACCCATCCCTGTAAATGCATGACTCTGGATGCCTGAACTGACCTTAAAAACAGTGAAGTGAGACAAGGAGCTGCACACCACTGAAGACGCAACAAGACAGACAGACAAGTAGCGAGGATAGGCGAGACAGGTGGCAATAGGTGGATGCAGAGGACAGACGGCTGCAGCCATGACGAGCAGAAAAATGTCCTTTTTTGAGTTCTGTAGGAGCAACAAGGAGAGAGGAGCTCTTCTTAGGAGAGCCAATCAGCTGAGACTTCTCCCTTCACAGCTGTAAGTCCGATTTTAAATACAGATTCAAACGCCCAGCATTTCAGCTGCTTTAAAGAAATATGTTAATGTGTCAGATATTGAGTGCTGCACATGTTAGTACATGTTAGTATGTGTTAGTACATGTTAGTACGCGTTAGTACACGTTAGTACGTGTTACAGAAGGAGAAAACAAGTACACAATTCAGGTTTCATCCAAATACAGCTCAAATTATAAAATTTTTTCCATAAAATGACCTAAATATATAAAAAAAAAATGTATGTCATTTTATTTGGCTGATTGAGAGCCGCTGCTCAGCGACAGACTCCCGTTCAGCGAGCTAACCCAGAGAGGCAGCAGGGGAACACAGTGTGGCGCGTTACAGACTGAATATTTTCACCTCTAACTCGGTGGGTTAGGGATTTATTTAGACCACAACGGAGTTGGTGATTGTTGGAACAGTGGAAAGACTAACCACGACGGTTTTGATTTTAGTTTGTTTTTGTCGCCTTTGAAGGAAGTGTGTTTTATGATGAGTTAACATGGCAGTAAGCTAGTCTCAGTCCGGTGGGAGAGAGGAACTTTAATTCAGAAGGTATGCAGTTGTGTTTTTCTGTTTAATAAGGAAAGTACGTGTAACTCAAGGAGTATTTTATTTGACATTTTGTGAGTTTATTTATCCCTCGGACATATTAAGACTCTCTCAGGACTTCCTGCTGTGTTTGGTTTGGTTCTCTAGAGCAGGGGTATTCAACTAAAATTCGAAGAGGTCCAGTTAGAGAAAATGTCCTCAAGCAAAGGTCCGGAACATCATAATGTCTAACTTGCGTTGTGATTTAGTGTGATATATATTGAAGTAGCCTAGTAGTTGTATCAACGTCTGCATGTAATCAACAACTGACTGTCAAATCAAAGAAAGAAAGTACAATTCAAAAACATTTTGACAATATTTATTGTCACTTAACATTGAACTATACACATAATACTGTAGATATGTATAATGTTCTTCTCTCATTAACTAAAAGAAGGGCTGCATTTAAAAATAAAATAAATGAAATAGCTTTAGAAAAATTGTGCATCTTAAAATGAAGTGCTTAATTTTAGAAAAACAAAATAAAGTGTAGCAGCAGCAGCTTGAGTTTCCCTTTTTCTTTGTGAACTGTTTCACATCTTGACTTCACAGTCTCAACCAATTTCACAATAAATAATGTGTCTGCTCTCCCTCCCGCTCACTCGTCTCTCCGTCTTCTCTCCCTGTGTCGTTCACTCGTCTTATCATCAGTCTCTCGCCTCTCACCTCTCTCGTCTGTCTGTATTCAGAGTCACAGTGTTTATCGCCTGGAATGCACAGATTTGATTGGCTGAGTAGCATCACGTGGGCTGGCATAACTCGCATGCAATTGGTCTGTGAGTTTCTTGAGTTGCTAAACCAGCGCTGCAAAGACCAGAAAAGCTGCGCCGGTTAAAATAGAAGCGCCCCGTCAAAATTTAAAATCCCTTAATAATTTATTGATTATAGGTCCGGGTCCGTGACGCCGCGGTCCGCCTGTTAGTGACCCATGCTCTAGAGGCTCCTGGATCATCAATAACAGCATTAAAGGTTGACTGATTTACTGTGCTTTACAGTCATATTTACAGTAATGTTATTATCTGTAATGTTGTTGAATGCTATATTTCATTTGGACCATTGGCTCCATGGCGCTTACTATTGGCAAATAACTTAATCAGATAACGTAGCGAAATTACAGCTAGCTGGCTAACCTTACCTTTGCTGAGCATACAGCTAACTAGGTGCCCACATTAGCCAGTATTGCACATGAGGAGACTTTCAGACTGATAGAAGATGAAGTGAGGAGACTATCAGATTGTTAGAAGATGAAGTGAGGAGACTTTCTGGCTGTTAGAAGATGAAGTGAGAAGACTTTCTGATTGTTAGAAGATGAAGTGAGGAGACTTTCTGATTGTTAGAAGATGAAGTGAGGAGACTTTCAGATTGTTAGAAGATGAAGTGAGAAGACTTTCTGATTGTTAGAAGATGAAGTGAGGAGACTTTCTGGCTGTTAGAAGATGACCTGAGTGGACTTTCAGACTGTTAGAAGATGAAGTGAGGAGACTTTCAGATTGTTAGCAGATGACCTGAGAAGACTTCTAGACTGTTAGAAGGTGAAGTGAGGAGACTTTTAGACTGTTAGAAGATGAAGTGAGGAGACTTTCAGACTGTTAGAAGATGAAGTGAGGAGACTGTCCCGACCGTTTTAAATGAAGTGAGGAGACTTTCTCTGGGACTGGCTGAATAAGACTGTTGGGGGAATGAATGTATATATGTATATCACAGGTGTGATCACTAACATGAATGAATTTAAATCACAGGTGTGATCAATAACAAAGTTTTGTTGATCGTGCCCAAAACATGATTCTTTCGTCTTGGATCCTATTAAGAGTCTAATAGTTACACAACTTATAAAAGATACATACAAGATATAAACGTTGATAGGATTAGAAGAATACAAAAACATATTAATTGTGATTATGTTGCCATCATTCATGTTCTTCATTAAAGTTAGAATCCTTCGGATTTTCATGAATTTAAAACCTGTTTTTGATTCGAAGTATAGTCTCAATTTTCTCTGCAGCAGCCATTCAGTGTATTTACATTCTGTAATTATCTCCTATATTGTAGTTTTTTGTCAATTTGTTGCATTTCTGCTCTGTTATTGCTCCCCCTGTCTCCACAGGAGGTGGTTGCATGGTGACAGTGGAGTTCGGGCAGCGCTGCAGAATGCCAGGATGGCATCTCTGCTGCCCCCTGTTGGTATGGAGGTCTTTAGACGCTTCACACCGGCCTCACTGGGGGAGGTCCAAGGACGACATGAAGCCAAGGAGAAGGAGAGACAGAAGAAGAAGAACAACAAAGAGGTACAAAACAGATTAGCCATCTTTCCGCAGTCAATAACAAGGAATCTATACACTGAGGAGAACAATGGTGACTCATGGTGCATTACAGGAACCTCAGAAATCATAAAAACATGTTACAATTAATCAAATGTCTGTATCCATTTGTGTCTCCAATCTTTGTCTCTGTCCCACCTAGAGTCTGGTTCTGCTCGAGGTTTCTGCCTCTTAAAGGAAGTTTTTTCTTGCCACTGTCTCCATAGTGCATCATCATGGTGGGAACTGTTGGGTCTCTGTAATAATATTATAAAGAGTCGGTCTAGACCTGCTTGAATTGAATTGAAAATCCTTGGCACAGTCCGAATCTGTCATGTTTGAAGTGTTTCCACAGACGGACCCGACTTCAGCTGAACAATGTCGGCATACAGTTTGACACTACTCGTTTTCTATTTTTGCTGTCACTAACTGGGAAACCGTAATGCTCCTGTATAGTGGATCAAAATGTCACGGGAGGATCCTCTAGCTCTGGTCTCTCATTTGGAGGCAGCGACACAACATGAGCTTGACTACCCTGGCTAATAGGGCTAAGCCGGTTAGCATGCTACAGCTGATAGACAACAACTGGTGCGCAGCGAAAATGTTCCTGGTAAAACTCAGTAATCAAAAATACTTTATCAGAATCAGAATCAGAAACTGTTAATTGCCAAGTAACATACATTACAAGGAATTTGCCGTGGTCTGATGGTGCTACATTGTTTTTAACATATAACATATAATCTGACAGACAACAAGCATGTAAAAATATAAAGGTAAAAGAATAAGATAAGATAAATAGCAAAAAGTGCAGTGACCAAAATAAAGTGTCCAGATAAAGTGTCCAGTAGGGGGTGTGTGCGTTAATGTAACGCAGGGGGGACGGGCGGTGTATGTTAATATAACGTATAACTTGTGTTTGTGTTGGGGGGGGGGGTCAGTGCAAGACTTTGGCCATGTTCATCAGGTTGACTGCAGAGGGGAAGAAACTGTTTTTGTGGCGGGAGGTTTTGGTCCTGATGCACCGCAGCCTCCTGCCAGAGGGGAGGGGGTGTGTCTGGGGTGGGAGGGGTCGGCAGCGATCTTCCCTGCTCTCCTCAGGGTCCTGGAGGAGTACAGGTCCTGAAGAGATGGGAGGTTGCAGCCAATCACCCTCTCTGCAGAGCGGATGATACGCTGCAGTCTGCGTCTGTCCTTGGTGGAGGCAGCAGCGTACCAGACAGTGATGGAGGAGGTGAGGATGGACTCTATGATGGCAGTGTAGAAGTGAACCAGCATTGTTGTTAAACTTCCTCAGCTACCTCAGGAAGTACATCCTCTGTTGGGCTTTCTTGATGAGGGAGCTGATGTTCAGCTCCCACCGGAGGTCCTGGCTGATGATGGAGCCCAGGAAACGGAAGGACTCCACAGTGTCCACTGGAGAGTCACACAGGGTGATGGGGGCGGGTGGGGCTGCACTCTTCCTAAAATCTACAACCATCTCCACTGTCTTTGAAGCGTTAAGCTCCAGGTTGTTGCTGTTGCACCAGGTCACCAGATGGTCGATCTCCCACCTGTAGGCAGACTCATCCTCACCAGAGATGAGTCTGATGAGGGTGGTGTCGTCCGCGAACTTCAGGAGCTTGACGGACTGGTGACTGGAGGTGCAGCTGTTGGTGTACAGGAGGAAGAGTAGAGGAGAAAGAATGCAGCCTTGAGGGGAGCCGGTGCTGATCGTCCACGAGTCTGAGACGTGTTTCCCCAGCTTCATGTGCTGCTTCCTGTCAGACAGGAAATCTGTGATCCACCTGCAGGTGGGGTCAGGCACGTTGAGCTGGGAGAGCTTGTCCTGAAGAAGAGCCGGGACGATCGTTTTGAAGGCAGAGCTGACCTGTTGGCTCTGTAGGCGAACTGCAGGGGGTCCAGCAGAGGGTCAGTGATGGATTTGAGGTGGGACAAAACCAGGCGTTCAAATGATTTCATGACCACAGAGGTCAGGGCGACGGGTCTGTAGCCATTTAATCCTGTGGGCCCTGTTTTTTTGGGGACGGGGATGATGGTGGAGGCCTTGAAGCAGGCTGGCACGTGGCATGTCTCCAGTGAGGTGTTGAAGATGTCTGTGAACACCGGAGACAGCTGATTGGCGCAGCGCTGAGGCAGGATGGAGAGATGGAGTCTGGTCCAGCAGCTTTCCGGGGGTTTTGTGTCTTGAAGAGCCTGTTGACATCTCTTTCAAGGAAAGACAGAGGTGTCGATGTTTGGGGGGGGGGGGGGGGGGGGGGGCACTGTGGTCATAGGAGGTGTGAGAGTTCAGCCCCAGGTGTGATGAGGAGGTTGGGCTGGAGCTGGTGGGTGATGGTGAGGGGGATGGTGTCAGGACTGTCCCATTGTCTTTCAAAGCGACAGTAGAAGTTGTTGAGGCTGTTGGCGGGGCGTCGGTCATTAGCAGAGTTGGGGGCTCTTGGCTTGTAGTTGGTGATCTGCCTGAGCCCCCTCCACACAGAAGCAGAGTTATTGGAGGAGAACTGATTTTGTAGTCTCTCTGAGTCGTTTAGCTTCCCTCACCGCCTTGCTAAACTTGTACTTGGCTTCCTTAAACTCTTCTCTGTTGCCACGCCTCTTCCTTTTCAAACCTCAACTGTCGCAGTCTTGCTGTGAACCAGGGTTTGTCATTGTTATAACTCACCCTGGTGCGAGATGGTACACAGCAGTCCTCACAGAAGCTGATATATGACGTCACAGCCTCTGTGTACTCATCCAGACTGTTGGTAGCAGTCCTGAAAACATCCCAGTCAGTGCAGTCCAAACACGCCTTCAGGTCCTCTGCAGCTTCACTGGTCCACTGCTTTGATGTTCTCACAACAGGCTTAGAAAGTTTTAACTTCTGCCTGTATGCAGGAATCAGGTGGACCATGTCGTGGTCAGAGTGTCCCAGTGCAGCGCGGGTGACGGCGTGAAAAGCGTTACTGACTGTGGTGTAACAGTGATCCAGAGTGTTCCCCGCCCTGGTGGGGCATTTAATAAACTGAAACTGAGGTTACTGAGGACAATAACTAAGGAGTCCGGGTTGGTCCGCTACGTTTCCAGTATCTGGTCGTGTGTGTGTCCTACACGTTGGCCTCCGGTGGAATGTAAACACCGACCAGAATGAATGAAGCGAAGCTCACGGGGGGAGTAGTAGGGTTTACAGTCATTGAAAAAGGTTTCCAGAGAAGGACAGCAATGCCGTCGGATCACTGTCACGTCGTTACACCAGCTACTGTTGATGTAAAATCAAATACCTCCACCCTTTGTTTTGCCGGAGAGGTGTGCGTCGCGGTCTGCTCGGAGTAGCTGGAATCCGTCCAGCTGCAGCGTCGCGTCGGGAGTTCTTTCACTCAGCCATGTCTCCGTGAAGCACAAAACAGCAGATGAATAATAAGATCCTCATCAGTAGCTGGAGTTCGTCCATCTTATTTCCCAGTGAGCGCATGTTAGAGAGAAATATTCTGGGTAGCGGTGTGCGTTGTCCTCGCCGGCGAAGACGCACGAGCGCACCGGCACGTTTCCCTCTACGTTGACGTAGAGCTGCAAAGGTGAGAGCACCTTTGACCAGAATGTCCCACAAAACAGCTGAGGGTGCAAGAAATTCGGGAAACAAATCCACTGGAGTTGTTCCCCTGATGTTCATGAGCTCTTCTCTGGTGAAAGAGCTCCGTAAACCAAAACAAAAAACACTGTTTACAAACAAAACAAGGCAAAACAATGTGCTCCAACAGACCGAGGCAGCCATCCGCTGTGCCATCTTGTTATGCTCTTGTTTATTGATCCCCGGGGGGAAATTATACAATTTATAGAATAGAATGTCTGTTCCACAGGTGCGAGTAGTTGAGATAAATAACCTATTATGACAGCTGGTTTGTGTGCATCATGAAATGACAATTACGTGTCTTGAATGAAAAAAATAATTTGAATTTGGATTTTATCTACCTGAGTGAGTCTTAATTCACCTGGGTGGAACCCCCAAGTAGAGCCTGTGTATGGGATGAGAATGTTATGAGAATTCAACAATATTAACATGTAAACCAAATTCTCCTCTATGATTAGCTGGCTCTCTGGTTGACAGGTAGTGGAGAATGACTTGCCCAAACCAGCCAGTGACCTGGAGGCTGGGAAGCCCCTCCCATTCATCTTTGGGGACCCACCACCTGAGCTTCTTAACACCCCGTTGGAGGAGCTGGATCCATACTACCAATCACAGAAGGTCTCTCTCTGTAATAAAACAGACATGTCATCAGTCAGCTTTATAAAACATTCTCATCAAATTTTGAAAAGCTGATAAAGAAGTTCAGTATGTTTTTATAATTGTTTAAGGGGGCTGTGGTCTCCATGACCACAAACACAACATCAGGGTTAAGGAAATGTACTGCTGTACTTCTTGACTCATTTTGTTTCAACAGTTTTCTTTTTTCAGAGTTTTCCTGCCAGTAAATGAAAACATCATTAACAGATAGAAGTTACAAGCTTGACCTCTGACCTCCGATCTGTCTCTCTGTAGACGTTCATCGTGCTCGGTAAAGGAAACATCCTCCACAGGTTTAATGCTGACCTGGCCTGTTACCTGCTGAGTCCGTTCAGCCCTCTGAGAACTGTCGCCATCAAGATCCTCATTCACTCATATCCTTCATGATGTCACACTGTACTCCTACATGATTGGGTTCAAGGTTCAGCTTTATTGTCATTATACGATACAGGATTCAGTTCAGTTCATTTTTATTCATATAACACCAACAAACAAAGATTTCTCATGACACTTTACATATAGAGCAGCTCTAGACCGACTTTTTATAATATTATTACAGAGACCCAACAATTCCCACCATGAGCAAGCACTTCGCGACAGTAGAAGAGATTCCAGAAACCCTGAACAGAATCAGACTCTAGGTAGGCGGCCATCTGCCTTGACCTGTTGGGTTGAGAGAGAAAGTGAGAGACACACAGACACACAGAGATGCACAGCAACAACAGTAATAGTAACAATAACAGCTATAATAATACCAGAAATGGGACTAATAATAATAATAGAAGCAGTTGGAGTCAAGCAGGCTCACCGCGGGAGGCGGTCCGCAACAACGATCCACAGGAACTTGCGAGACGAGAAAGCACAAAGAAATTCCGGGAAGATATAAAGTTAGTAACATGCATTGGAGGGACATGAATGTGTAAAGATGGAGAGGGAGAGGAGGAAAGCTCAGTGCATCATGGGAAGTCCCCCAGCAGTCTAGGCCTATAGCAGCATAACTAGCTGGCTCAGGCTTGCCTGGACCAGCCCTAACTATGAGCGTTATCAAAAAGCACCTACTCTTAAAAGTAGAGAGTGTGTCTGCCTCCCGGACCCAAACTGGGAGCTGATTCCACAGGAGAGGAGCTTGATAGCTGAAGGCTCTGGCTCCTGTTCTGCTTTTGGAGACTCTAGGAACCACAAGCAGCCCTGCATTATGGGAGTGCAGTGCTCTAGTGGGGTAATAGGGTACTATGAGCTCTTTAAGATATGATGGTGCCTGACCAGTAAGAGCTTTGGAGGTCAGGAGAAGGATTTTAAACTATTCTGGATTTTACTGGTAGCCAGTGCAGAGAAGCTAATACAGGAGAAGTATGATCTCTTTTCCTGGTTCCTGTCAGTACACGTGCCGCAGCATTCTGGATCAACTGGAGGGTCTTCAGGGACTTATTGGGACAGCCTGATAACAAGGCAATCTCAATAATATTAAAAATAGATATAATTGGGTATCATCTGCATAGCAATGAAAATGTATGGAGTGTTTTCTAATAATATTGCTTAAAGGAAGCCTATATAAGGTGAATAGTATTGGTCCAAGCCATAGACTGTATATAAAGATGGAAGATGCATCTCCACCGTAGACTGTATATAAAAATGGATGACGAGTCCCATACACCCACCCGACCCAATCGTGAGCACACCGCAGTCAATCTCAACTGTCAATCATGACGTTTCCCCCCCTTTTTATATCATCAAATAACTAATTAAAATCAAACTTAAAAATTAACAGTTGAACAAACATCAGTGTGATAAGAACAACCTAAAATGACAGAAACCATCATTAGGAAAAATGAATTCGCTATTCAGCCCTCTTTTTAGTCTCTTTGTAGTTGTTTTGCCTTTCTTTGTAGTCAACTTGTAGTCGTTTTGCGTCTCTTGGTGGTGTTTTTTTGTCTTTTTTTACTCATTTTGTGTCTCTGTTTTTTGCCTTTTTATGTACATTTTGTGTCTCTTTGCACTTGTTTTGCATCTCTGTAGTACATTTGTTTTATACTCATTTTTTGTTTCTTTGTGGTGGTTTTGTGTCTTTTTCTAGTGGTTTTGACATGTTACATGTCACATCACATGAGTTTTTCCTTAACACCAAAACTTTATTCAGTTTGTTCATCATGGTGACGATTGTGACCAACTGTGTGTTCATGACGATGAGTGATCCACCAGCATGGAGCAAGACTGTGGAGTGAGTTAACACACACATTAACACACAAACACACCACAGAAGAAGAAGCGTCGAACACCAGCTCCCATCTGGTAATAACAGAACTGAGCTGCAGCATAAAACTGTATTGAAACTGTATTCCTGTCAAAAGTTGAGGGCTGAGAAACAAAGTCAGTCTGTCCTCAGTGTCAGACGTTAAGGATTGATCCAGTCACATAGAGTAAAAGTAGACAATAATATTTTATGTTAGCGGCCCACAGAGGCTGCAGTGTTCATTACAGCCACAGTCTGACCAGCAGTGGAGCTAAACATATAAAGTTTGTCCTGATGGTGGCACTAGAGGAAACATCATCATCAAGGAGATCAGGATGTTTTATGGAGTACAGCAGGTCCTCCCTTCATATTGGCAACCTGAATGTTCTCTTATGTTACTGGGACAATTTATGTGAAAACTTGTTGGAGAAACACTATGTTTGGAGTAATAAAGCAAAAGCAACTAGTAGCCTACCATAACATCATCTTTAAAGTGACGCATTGAGTGGGGATCATTATGATGCCCCTGGGCCTGAACAATCATTACTGATATAAAGAAATCCATGCTGAGCTGAAAAAAGCATTGGAAACATAGCGTTCAGAGCAGTCTGAAGCCTGAACTTTCTGCTCACAGGGATTACTTTTACATACATTTACTTCATTATTTGAAACTTTGGAAACGTTTAAAATGAATATCCAACATCGTAACATTATATACATGACAGAAAATAAGGGAAAGCATAAAAGGTCCTCTTTAACATCTTCAGAGTTCAAAGGGAACAACATGCCAGCAGATCACAGGAGAGGTTAGCTTTAAATGTTCCTCACACCATCTCTGAACTGGGACAGACTGGTTTCCAGTAACTCCTCACCACTGGAATGAACTGCAGCACAGCTTGAAGCCAGAGACGCTCATTTGTTTAAGAGACTTTAAGCATTTACTTTGTGATATTTTTATATTTGTGATTAATTGTTTTGTGTATTAAAATATCAAAAATTGTGAAAAATGCCCGTTTTAATCTCCCTTAGCCCAAACCGACGTCAACCAAAAGAGATTACTGTGAAATAAAACAAAGAAAAGGATCAAATCCAAATCACATTTCATTGGTATTTTTACCTTGAAATGGACTAAAATAATAAATCGATTATCAGAATTGTTGTGGAATTTTCTGTCGATCGACTAATCGATTAAGCGACTAATCGTTGCACCTCAAGTGTGATGACTGCTTTGGTTGACTGACTGGTTGTGATGTAGCATATATACATATATAGGTGTATATGTATTTGTAAAGTAAAATCTGAGATCTTGATCTCAATGAGACTTACTGATTAACTCAAGTTAAACAAACTAACTAACTAACTAACTAACTAACTAACTCTAGGGGCGCTACCAGGAATAAATTGTTGGCTTTTGTCAACATTAAATCTGTCCAGAAAACAAATTGCTGTACAACTTTACAGACTGGGAGTGTTAGTTTTGTTACAACTGTGTTATATTTGAAATGTCCTTCTTTTTTAAATTTATTTTTGTACTTCAATATTTGTTTTCCTGTCTTTAAACAGATACGTATTCACAGCCATCTACACGTTTGACACCATCATAAAGTTTGCATCCAGAGGCTTCTGTGTTGGAAACTTTACTTTCCTCAGAGACCCCTGGAACTGGCTGGACGTCATGATCATCAGCACAGCGTAATAATCAATAATACATCTAATATACACTTATTCATGCTCAGAGGGATTTTATGCCAAAAGGTTGACCTATCCTCTTTGTAGTCTTTTTGCGTCTCTTTATGGTCGTTTTTGTGAGGTTGTTTTACATAACTTTGTGGTTGTTTTGCATGTCCTTGTGGCTGTTTTGTGTCTCTTTCAGGTTGTTTTGTGTCTCTTTTTAGTCGTTTTGCGTCTCTTTCAGGTTGTTTTGTGTCTCTTTTTAGTTGTTTTGCGTCTCTTTGCGGTCATTTTAAATATCTTTGTGGTCGTTTGACTTTCCTACAAGAAATGTTAAAAGTCACTTAAACCTGATGGTGATGAAAATGATGATGTGTTTCTGCTTTGTTTCAGATATCTGACTGAGTTTGTAGATTTGGGGAAAGTTTCTGTGCTGAGGACAGTTCCTCGAGTACTGAAGATCATGACAGTCATCCCAGGTCAGTGTGTAATGTTTGTGAGTGTGTGTGTATGTCTTTAAGGTAGATTTATAATCATACATTACAATATTATAAAGAGGACTGTCAGGACCTGCTCTATTTGTAAAGTGTCATGAGATGATTTTTGTTGTGATTTGGCGCTATATAGATAAAATTGAATTGAATTGAATTAAAGGTGTTATGATGTAGTTGATCTTTAAACCCTGCCCCCTCTCTCTCAGGTCTGAAGATGACTGTCGAAGCTCTCATCCAATTAGTGAAGAGACTTGTTGGTGTCACTGTCCTGATGGTGTTCGGCCTCAGCATCTTCGCTCTGATTGGTATGCAGCTCTTCACGGGGAGTCTGAGGCACAAATGCGTGATGCCATTGCCTAGCAATTTGTCCTTCACCTCTGATTACTATGGCAACGGAACAGGAAGCAGTGGTTTCGATTTCAGTGAGTACATCACCAACGAAGGTGATGATGATGGTGGTGATGATATTTAGTGTTTGGCAGATTTTTATTTATTTGATGTATTTTCCATGAACATTACTGCAGATATTCCAGATGTTAAATTATGAATTAAAATAACAATAAAATAAATCAGAACAGAAAGCAGCTGAATGAAAGAAGTGTCTCACACTTGGAAAGGACCATGAAGAACTAATCTGCTCTGTGCAGCTGGAAGTTATTTAAAATGTTTCTCAGGTGTGACAGAAAAAACATCAACCATAACAGGCAATGAAACTTCTGTCACTGACTTAAAGTGGAAAACCTCATGGGCTCTATTTTAATGCAGTCCAGTGGGTCCTGCCTGGTGTGTGTCTGGGGGGGTGACAAACACACTTTGGCAATTTCGTGACCTGGCACACCTGTGGCTCTCTTGGATACAGGTGTGATCAAAAAGAATACATATATACAGGTGGGTGTGTTAGAAGCTGTGACAGTCATGGCTGACCACATTCATACATTCATCAAAGGAAACTAGTTGTTGTCTGAGACCTGCAGAGTTTCACATGTCAACACAGCAGCTCAGATATATAAACAAGATCACATGAATTCACGTTTCTGGACTATGTTTAAGATCCATCAGACACGTTTTCTGTGCGTAATAGTGTATAAAAACATTTTATTTGTTGTCATAATGATACAATAACCATCTGCAGTTAAATACCACCAACTGCCATAAATACAAAGTAGAATTTATTACGCAGTCTTTTTGAGGGAGACACCGGGCAGGACTGGCAGGAACAGATGGTCCTGAGGGAATTATCGTTTGAATTGATCCACAATTGTCTGCAGAAACTCTAGAATCAGGTCCATCAAAACCAAAAGTCTGATGTGCAACAGTCTGATGGTGGTTGCACAACATTTAACCAGCTGATTGATGTGTAATTGTGTCCTGATAGTGAAATAATCAGTCCAGTGAGAAACTGCAGTCCCTAACCCTCGACCTGTCGACCTGCTCCAAACCTTCGACATGTCAACCTGCTCCGAGGTGAACTGATCAGAACCTTCAACACTGACTTCATTCAGCTCTAACTTTTGTTGGTCTGTCTCTCTGATAGTGAGCATCTACTACATACCTAATCAACTTGATCCTCTGCTGTGTGGAAACCGCTCTGATTCCGGGTACATTCACATGACTGCATCTAATACAGACACTATAATAATAATAATAATAATAATAACAACTGATGATGATGATGTATTCAGGGTCTGTCCGGAGGGTTACACCTGTCTGAAGACGGGGAAAAACCCAAACTATGGCTACACCAGCTACGACTCGTTTGGTTGGTCTCTGCTGTCCCTGCTCAGACTGATGACCCAGGACTTCTGGGAAAACCTGGTGCAGCTGGTCAGTAACTGACTGGTCCCAGTACACAGACTGCTTTAACTGGGTTCTCTAATTCCGTCTGCCTCATCTGTCTCTCTCTTACCTGTCTATCTATCTGTCTGCAGACGTTACGAGCAACAGGTAAAACCTACCTGACCTTCTTCGTGGTCATCGTCTTCCCCGGCTGTTTCTGCCTCCTCAGCCTCGTTCTGGTGGTGGTTGCCATGGTGTCCAGAGAGCAGGAGGAGGCCAGTGTTGCTGAGGCCAGACGGAAAGAAGAAGAATTCAGTAAGATCCTGGAGGTGCTGAAGAGGAGAGAGGAAGAGGAGGTGAGATAATTTCTTCATCTTCATGTCAGATAAACAGGCTGCAGCATTTTAATGTTATTTTAATATTTATTTGATATTCAATTTGACTTCAGATATAGTGATGCAGTGTGAAATTAACTGCGTCACTAAATAATCAGCAGGTTATAATCACAGCTGGTGATGACAAAGCTTTTTCTGATAAACTGATCCAGTATCAGTACCTGGTTACAGATGTCAGTGACCAGGATATGACTGTAGATGTGGGATTCTGATATTTGGTTGCCTTGGAGACAGACTGACTGTTAAGGTTATGATTGGCAGATTGAAGAGCAGACAACAGATGAAGTGTTGTTCCATCTCGTTAACGTAACAGGATTCAAATCAAGCTTTTAAAATGTGTGTGTTGTTATTACAGCAAGCAGCCTGCAGGGCGGCGCTCTCAGAGAAACAAGATAGTGAAAACAGGAAGAGCCACAAACAAGAACATGCTGACATGCAAGGTACACACACACATTTGTCTATCTATACTTGATGAGAACCCTCATTGACGTAATGCATTCTCTAACCCCTAACGTTAAATCCAAATTCAACCCTTCAAACAGTCCTGTAGTAGTGAGGACAGGCCAAAATACCCTAACACACACACTGAAACTAATAATTGTAATATTTTTGGTAATTACAAATTAATAATAAAATAAACATTTTAAATGTGACATTTTTTAATTTATAGTTATTAACACCTGAAAGGGTAAAAACCATTGAACCATGCAGAAAGCTAAAACGTAATCTTCAGATTCACTACAACATCTATAAAGAGAGGCTTCGAATTTACAATTCTGAAATAAGTAAGGGGAGACAAGCCTTTTCCTCTAACATCATCAATAGGAATATCAACAATTCTCATGCCTTGTTCACCACTGTTGACAAGCTAACTAATCCCCAGCCCCGATTTCTTACCTCTCAGTAAGTGTTATGAGTTTCATGTTTTTTTAGTGAAACAATTTAAAATTCCTCCATGACAAGCAATGGAACCAGACCACTGCTGCAACCACACAGAAACCATTTGGCCAGATTGTCAACATTCAACGGTATCAACACTAAAACTGTTAAGCCCCCTAAAGAAAGGCAACCTGGATCCTTCAACATTGAATAATTACAGAGCCATCTTGATTCTTTCCTTTTATTGGAATACATTATTGAGAAAGCTGTGTTGATTCAAATTAATAACTTACATGTTTACGTCCTTTTGGACAGATTTCAGTCTGACTTCAGGCAGCATCGCAGCACTGAGACCTCACTGATAAAGGTGTTAAATGATATTCGTCTGATTACTGATTCAGGTAAAACATCAGTTTTAGTGCTGCTTGATCTTAGTGCATCTTAGTGGACCATAAAATATGTGTTTACAGACTGGACAAGTGGGTGGGATTATCTAGCACAGGCTATGGTGTTTCCACTGGTGACCATAAATCTGAGCAGGTCACTATGACATGTGGAGTCCCCCAGGGTACCATTCTTGGGCCACTATTATTCAACCTGTACATGCTCACTCTTGGTCAAATCATACATGACAGTAACGGTGACCAAGTGACTATGGTACCTTAGACTCACTGAATCAATGCTTAGAGCAAATAAATAGCAGGATGCAATGATCTCCTTCATTTAAATAAAGACAAGACGTAAATCATTGTATTTGACAACAAGAAGGAACAAATTAAAGTTATTGCTCAGCTTAATTCCAGATCTATAAAGACGAAAACCAAAGTTAGAAATCTTGGTGTTTTAAAAGACTCAGATCTGAGCTTCTGCAGCCTCATCAAGGCGATAACTAAATCAGCATTTTATCATCTCAAACAAATAGCAAGAATTAGAGAAACTCGTTCATATAATTCATCAACAAGTTATATGTTGATGCCTTGGCGACATTGTTTTTGAAACGTTCATGCCAATAAAGCCTTTTGAATTGAATTGAATTGAGAGACAGACAGAGAGACAGATCTGACCTGCTAGATTCACATCAGGCCTCAGATTTCTTTACGTATAGGCCTACATATAATCTCATACTTTTAATACTAATCTCTATTTGTCTTACTCACACACATGTAAACACATACATTTATTGCTTGGTTCTTTTTATTGCAAACTTTGACTGATGTGTAAAAATAAAAAAGGAAAGATATTAAATCTGCTGTCTCAGAACTGTTAATTATCACACCTGAAGGTTTATATACATTTCTTCCTTTCTATAAGCAATACTGTATATGTTGAGAGAAGGCAGCTGTACGACAACAAGAAACAAACAACAAGAAACAATACATTTCCATCAGATGAACGTAAAGAGGTTCATGTCTGAAAGCAGCTTGAGATTCTCAGAAGTCTCTGAGCTGAGGATCTGAAGGTCCAACTGTCTCTGGATCAGACATGAACAGTGTGTGAAGCCTTCAGCTGGTCTCACTAAGCTGCTGTGTGTTTCAGAGATTCGGGAGGACCAGAAGTCGTGTCTTCCATGTTGGTTTGTTTTCGCCAACTTTCTCCTGAAGTGGAACTGTTGTGGCTGCTGGCGGTGGCTCAAACAGCGGCTCTACACCTTCATCATGAATCCGTTTTTCGAACTCATGATCGTCATCTGCCTCATCCTCAACACTGTCTTCATGGCCATGGAGCATTTTCCAATGACGGAGGCGTTTGAAACGCAGCTGAATGTTGCTAATCTGGTCAGTGTTAAAAAAAAGTCTGAAGCTTTAAATAGAACAGGAAGCAGGTTCAACATCGGAGTCTCCAGTCCAGTTGATGAAATAAGGCTCTCTGTAGGGGCAGAAACACAGATCAGGTCTAAAGCTAGAATCTACTTCTACGGAGATACATGTAAACGTCTCTTTGAACCCACACAGAGAAGAAGGGTGTTATGGGTAACTGTAGGTCCCAGAGGCTCTCAGAGACAGACAGGTAGACAGACAGACAAACAGGTATACAGTGACTCTCAACAACATGTAGTGTTGACCTGAGCGTCAAGCAAGCTGATTGGTTGATCCTGTTTCAGCAGGGTATTGTGACAGAGCAGGAAACTGAACTCCCCTTCAAGACATATGGCAGTCCATCTTGTCATTGTCTGTCCGTTTACGTTCCAACTTTTGTTTCACAGATGCAGTGGTTTGTTTACACTGATTTCTTCTGTTTTCTTTACATTGTGGTTTGATAAACGTGACACTGCTTCTTAGTGGACTTTAGACTTAGACTTTATTAATCCCACAGCGGGGAAATTTACAAGCCACAGCAGCAAGGACAGAAAGGTGCAGAAACACACAGCAGACAGGCCCTGTGTCAATAAGAATTAGAAGTATTTTTTTAAAAAAAGAAAAACAATATACAAATAATACATACAGATATAAAAAATATGGGGGACAAAAATAGATATATACACGGAAAATATAAAGTATGTACAAATTGTGCAGATTTATGTGCAGTTGAACAGTCTTATAGCTGTAGGAATGAACGACCTGCGGTAGCGCTCCTTCTTACACCGTGGGTGTAACAGTCTGCTGCTAAAGGAGCTGCTCAGGGCCCCCACAGTCTCGTGCAGGGGGTGAGAGGTGTTGTCCATGATGGATGTCAGCTTGGCTAACATCCTCCTATCCCCCACCTCCTCGATGGAGTCCAGCGGGCAGTCCAGAACAGAGCCGGCTCGCCTAATCAGTCTATTGAGCCTCCTCCTGTCCCTGTCTGTGCTGCCCCCCCCCCTGCAGCAGACCACAGCATAGAAGATAGCCGAAGCTACCACAGTGTCATAAAAAGTCCGGAGCAGTTTCCTGCACACACCGAAGGACCTCAGCCTCCTCAGCAGGTGGAGGCGGCTTTGACCCTTCTTGTGGAGGGCCTGAGTGTGGTCAGACCAGTCCAGTTTATTGTTCAGGAGAACACCCAGGAATTTGTAGTTCTCCACCACCTCAATGTCCAAACCCTGGATGTTCACCGGTGTGATGCTGGATGACTTCCTCCTGAAATCGATCATCATCTCCTTCGTCTTGCTGGCGTTGATGTGAAGCTGGTTGAGCTCACACCAGCTGACAAAGTCGCTGATGACCTCCCTGTATTCCAGGTCGTTCCCCTCAGACACACATCAAACGATGGCAGTGTCGTCAGAGAACTTCTGGGTGTGACAGCTGACAGTGTTGTGTCTGAAGTCTGAGGTGTAGAGGGTGAAGAGGAATGGAGAGAGAACCGTACCCTGGGGGGCCCCGTGCTGCAGACCACCACATCAGACACACAGTCCCGGAGCCTCACATACTGTGGTCTGTTGGTGAGGTAGTCGATTGTCCATGAAGCCAGGTGACGGTCCACTCCCGCTCCTTCCAACTTCACCCTCAGCAGTGCTGGCTGGATGGTGTTGAAGGCACTGGAGAAGTCAAAGAACATGATCCTCACAGTGCTTCCAGTGTTTTCCAGGTGGGAAAGGGATCTGTGTAATAGGTAGATGACAGCGTCATCATGACAGCGTCACCTACCCCGATTCCGGGATGGTTCCTGTAGTGGTTGAGTTCCCTGGGTTGCGCCGTTTTTGGTACCGGGACCACGCAGGAGGTCTTCCACAGGGCCGGGACTTTCTCCAGACTGAGGCTCATGTTGAACATGTGCATGACCACCCCACAGAGCTGGTCTGCATCCTTGAGCAGTCTGGGGCTGATTCCGTCCGGCCCCGAGGCCTTTCTCACCTTGATGGATCTCAGCTCCTTTCTCACCTGGTCCGCTGTTAAGGAGAGGGGGGTGGGGGTGACAGGGGTGGTGGGGTGGTGGGAGTTGTGGACTGGTGACAGTCTGGTGTTAATAAGGAAGGGGACGAGCAGGGGGGTGGAGTGGAGGGCTGCTCGGGGAGGTGTGAAGAGGGGGCAGGATAGGTGGGGGAGGGAGACTGGGCAGAATCAAATCTGTTGAAAAAGAGGTTCAGTTGGTTAGCCCAGTCCCTGTCTCCACTGTCCTGGTGTCTCCCCTCACCTTTTCCATGTCCAGAGATCTTCTTAAGTCCTCTTCAGACATCCCTGGTGTTATTTTGCCCCAGATGTTCCTCCAGTTTCCTCCTGTAGCTCTCCTTGCCCTTCCTTATTTGTTGCCAGAGCTGCTTCTGGATGCTCCGCAGCTGCTCTTTGTCCCCCGACCTAAAGGCCCTCTTCTTTTCATTCAGCAGGGCCTTAATGTCAGGGGTCACCCAGGGTTTGTTGTTGGGAAAACACTGTACCTTCTTGGAAGGCACCGTATTCTCCACACAGAAGTTGATATAGTCCGTAATACAGTGGGTCAAACTGTCAATGTCCTCCCCATGAGGGCTGCAGAGTGCTTCCCAGTCTGTTGTTTCAAAGCAGTCCCTGAGCCTTGCACTGGCCTCCTCAGACCACACCATCACTGACCTCTCCACAGGTGGATGTTTATTCACCAGGGGGGGGGAATCCGGAAGGAGGTGAACGAGGTTGTGATCAGATTGGCCAAGCGGGGTGAGGGGGAGTGAGGTGTATGCATCCTTGGTGTTTGCTTACAGTAGGTCCAGAGTTTTATTGTCCCTGGTGTGGCATTTCACATATTGGGTGAAGGTGGGGAGAGTAGCAGACAGGGAAGCGTGATTGAAGTCACCGGAGATGAGAAGGAGGGCTTGGGGGTGCCGAGTCTGTAGCTGAGAGACGACAGTGTGGATGAGTTTGCTGGCTGCAGCAGCATCGGCCGATGGAGGGATGTACACAGTTATAGCAATAACATGCAAGAACTCCCTCTGGAGGTAGTATGGCCAAATACCAACAGCTAGCAGCTCAATGTCTCTGGTGCAGCGCTGCTCCTTGACGCTGATCAGAATCAGAATCAGAAACTGTTTATTGCCAAGTAACATACATTACAAGGAATTTGCTGTGGTCTGAAGGTGCCATTGTTTTGATAACAAATAAGTAGAATGTAAAAGCTAAAATAAGAATAAGAATAAAAATAAAAATAAGATAAGATAAATAACAACAGTGCAGTGACCAGAATAAAGTAAAGTGTCCAGGTAAAGTATCCAGTAGGGGGTGGGTGCGTTAATGTAACGCAGGGGGGACAGGGGTGATGTACGTTAATATAACGTATAACTTGTGTTTGTGTTCTGGGGGGGGGGTTTGTCAGGTTGACTGCGGAGGGGAAGAAACTGTTTTTGTGGCGGGAGGTTTTGGTCCTGATGGACCGCAGCCTCCTGCCAGAGGGGAGGGGGTCGAACAGATGGTGTCCGGGGTGGGAGGGGCCGGCAGCGATCTTCCCTGCTCTCCTCAGGGTCCTGGAGGAGTACAGGTCCTGAAGAGATGGGAGGTTGCAGCCGATCACCCTCTCTGCAGAGCGGATGATACGCTGCAGTCTGCGTCTGTCCTTGGTGGAGGCAGCAGCGTACCAGACGGTGATGGAGGAGGTGAGGATGGACTCTATGATGGCAGTGTAGAAGTGAACCAGCATTTTTTGTGGCAGGTTAAACTTCCTCAGCTGCCTCAGGAAGTACATCCTCTGCTGGGATTTCTTGATGAGGGAGCTGATGTTCAGCTCCCACCGGAGGTCCTGGCTGATGATGGAGCCCAGGAAATGGAAGGACTCCACAGTGTCCACTGGAGAGTCACACAGGGTGATGGGGGCGGGTGGGGCTGCGCTCTTCCTGAAGTCAACAACCATCTCCACTGTCTTTGAAGCGTTAAGCTCCAGGTTGTTGCTGTTGCACCAGGTCACCAGGTGGTCAATCTCCCACCTGTAGGCAGACTCATCCTCTCCAGAGATGAGTCCGATGAGGGTGGTGTCGTCCGCGAACTTCAGGAGCTTGACAGACTGGTGACTGGAGGTGCAGCTGTTGGTGTAGAGGGAGAAGAGTAGAGGAGAGAGAACGCAGCCTTGAGGGGAGCCGGTGCTGATCGTCCGCGAATCTGAGACGTGTTTCCCCAGCTTCATGTGCTGCTTCCTGTCAGACAGGAAATCTGTGATCCACCTGCAGGTGGGGTCAGGCACGTTGAGCTGGGAGAGCTTGTCCTGAAGAAGAGCCGGGACGATCGTGTTGAAAGTAGAACTGAAGTCCACAAACAGGATCCTGGCATAGGATCCTGCGGAGTCCAGGTGCTGGAGGATGAAGTGTAGAGCCAGGTTGACGGCGTCGTCTACAGATCTGTTGGCTCTGTAGGCGAACTGCAGGGGGTCCAGCAGAGAGTCTGTGATGGATTTGAGGTGGGACAGGACCAGGCTTTCAAATGATTTCATGACCACAGAGGTCAGGGCGACGGGTCTGTAGTCATTTAATCCTGTGGGCCCTGGTTTTTTGGGGACGGGGATGATGGTGGAGGCCTTGAAGCAGGCTGGCACGTGGCATGTCTCCAGTGAGGTGTTGAAGATGTCCGTGAACACCGGAGACAGCTGATCGGCGCAGCGCTTCAGGCAGGATGGGGAGATGGAGTCTGGTCCTGCAGCTTTACGCGGGTTTTGTCTCTTGAAGAGTCTGTTCACATCTCTTTCAAGGACAGACAGAGGTGTCGATGCTGGAGGAGTGGGGGGCAGCTGTGGTGGTAGGAGGTGTGAGAGTTCAGCCCCAGGTGTGATGAGGGGGTTGGGGCTGTTGGGCTGGAGCTGGTGGGTGATGGTGTGGGGGATGGTGTCAGGGCTGTCCCATTGTCTTTCAAAGCGACAGTAGAAGTCGTTGAGGCTGTTGGCGAGGCGTCGGTCGTTAGCAGAGTTGGGGGCTCTTGGCTTGTAGTTGTTGATCTGCCTGAGCCCCCTCCACACAGAAGCAGAGTCGTTGGAGGAGAACTGGTCTTGTAGTCTCTCTGAGTACAGTCGTTTAGCTTCTCTCACCGCCTTGCTTAACTTGTACTTGGCTTCCTTAAACTCTGCTCTGTTGCCACTCTTAAACGCCTCTACCTTTTCCAACCTCAGCTGTCGCAGTCTTGCTGTGAACCAGGGTTTGTCATTGTTGTAAGTCACCCTGGTCCGAGTTGGTACGCAGCAGTCCTCACAGAAGCTGATATATGAAGTCACAGCCTCTGTGTACTCATCCAGACTGTTGGTGGCAGTCCTGAAAACATCCCAGTCAGTACAGTCCAAACACGCCTGCAGGTCCTCTGCAGCTTCACTGGTCCACTTCTTCGAAGTTCTCACAACAGGCTTAGAAAGTTTTAATTTCTGCCTGTATGCGGGAATCAGGTGGACCATGCCGTGGTCAGAGTGTCCCAGTGCAGCACGGGTGACGGCGTGAAAAGCGTTACTGACTGTGGTGTAACAGTGATCCAGAGTGTTCCCCTCCCTGGTGGGGCATTTAATAAACTGTTTGTATTTTGGGAGTTCGTGTCTGAGGTTACCTTTGTTAAAGTCACCGAGGACAATAACTAAGGAGTCCGGGTTGGTCTGCTCCGTTGCCAGCATCTGGTCGGCGAGTGCGCGCTGTGCGTCCTGCACGTTGGCCTCCGGTGGAATGTAAACACCGACCAGAATGAATGAAGCGAACTCACCGGGGGAGTAGTAGGGTTTACAGTTTATGAAAAAAGTTTCCAGGGAAGGAGAGCAATGCCTGATGTGTCCCGGGTTGCACCATCTCTCGTTTACAAACATAGCAATACCCCCGCCCTTCTTCTTACCGCTCTCCGCAGCTTTCCTGTGGGCCCGAATAAGATGAAAGCCATCCAGGGTTGCGTTTGAGTCCGGGGAGAGTTCATTCATCCACGTCTCTGTGAAGCACATGAGACTGCCGTTAGCTCGTCCATCTTGTCCATCAGTGATCTTACATTCCCCATGATGACAGACGGTATACATGGTTTATACCGTCTTTTCCGCTCCCGATGCTTTATTCCAGCCCTGCAGCCTCTCCTACTTCTCCTTATCTCCGCGGGGATGTCCGGTCTCTCCGCGCTGAGAAGCGGTGTGCGGTTCAGGGCTAACAGCTGATCCTGAGTGTAAACAATGGATCCTGAATTATTGAGTTTTCCGAGGCAGAGTCCAGAAGTCCGAAAAAAAGCAAGAGGCAAACTACTAATGTCACCAGATGAACATCCAGAGTTGCGTACTTGCTGAGGGATCCGTGTATATGAAAATAATTTAAAAAGTACACAAAAAACACACTAAAGAGTCTAAAAACAGATCGAAAGTTACGGAGCTGCTGTAACAGGCTGCCACCAGTGTGGTGCAGCGCCATTTTACCCCTGTGTTATTGAACTGTTTAGTGTGAGCAGTTATTCCAGGTTCTGCTGCTGACTGACATGAAACTGTTCAATCATCAGAACAAAATATGAACAACTGTATTAGAAAATGTCTGCTTCTTTGATAAAAAGTCAAAGGTACAAGAAGCCTGCGAAGGAGACAACTACGACTCCCAAGGTGCATTTCAGAATCAGAATCAGAAATACTTTATTGTTTCCCGAGGGGAAATTATACAACTAACAAACATCTAATCACGGAACAGTGAGCTGAAGCTAAAGACTACACTGCTAAGATTTTTGGTATTTGTTAGTTAGACTTCTTTTTCACAGCACTGTACATCACAGGGAAAAATCAACATTACACTTAACACACATCATCACACCACAATGACAGACAGAAATACGACAGGACATGAGGCAAAACAACATGAAATCAAGACTTGTAGTTCCCTCAGTGAGTCCCCCCTTTTAGGACTGCTATGGCTGAGGGTACCAGGCTTTTTCCAAAGCGAGTCCTTCTGCATCTCAGGGACCTGTACCTGTGCCCACAGGGCAGTACAGAGAAGTGGTGATTGAGCGGGCCTGTGGTGTTGAGAGAGCATGTTGAAGAAACAGGTTAGGGTTAAGAGGAGGTGGGGGGCGACATAGAGTCCTTTGAGTTTACGGATGGCTGGCTACATTTTTGAATGCCCTTTTATGCTGGTCAAAGCTGGGTTTATTGTCCTGTGTGAGTCCGAGATGTTTGAACTGTTTGGTTACTGATGAGGATGGGGTTCTGGAGTGATGGGGTACCTATTACTATTTCTTTTGTTTTCCTGACATTGAGATGAAAGTGGTTACATTCATTCCACTGGGTGAAGTGTGCAACAGTGTTGTGATGGTCCAGAAAATCTGTGAGAAGAGCAGAGTATTTGAGGTAAGTGGTGTTCGGTGAGGGGCTGGTGCAGTCAGCGTTACAGATGTTACAATCTGCAGCTTCAGTTAATTGAGTTTCTGGATCAGTTTCGGATGAATTCACTTCTCTCAATCAGATGAGCTCAGTATCCTAACCCTGACCCCTGACCCCCATCAGGTCTTCACAGTGATCTTCACAGCTGAGATGATCTTCAAACTTGTAGCCATGGACCCATACGGATATTTCCAGGTCAGACTTCCTGTTGTTACCAGCTCAGTGATGATGACTGACAGCTGTTCCCTTGGTAACATGTGTGCGGTGGTTCTGTTGCCATGGTTACAGGTGGGCTGGAACATCTATGACAGCATCATTGTCGCCATCACTCTGCTGGAGCTGGCTATGTTTGACGTTCCACGCTGCTTCCTATTGGTCAGTGTGACATCAACATGATCATCATCACAAAAATGATCAAATAATATTATTCAATACTAATAATATATACTACTTATACTATTATTAAATAAGTAATGTCCTCAGGTCTCCTAACCTGTCTGTCTACCTGTCTCCTTACCTGTATGCCTTCCTGTCTCCTAACCTGTCTACCTGTCTGTCTACCTGTCTCCTTACCTGTATGTCTACCTGTCTCCTAACCTGTCTGTCTACCTGTCTCCTTACCTGTATGTCTACGTGTCTCCTGTGCAGATGCGAGCTTTCAGGCTGGCCAGGTGGTGGCCGTCCCTCCACATGTTGATAAAGATTATCTGGACCTCGGTGAGAGCTCTGAGGAACCTGACTCTAGTTCTGCTAATCATGGTCTTCATCTTCACCATCATCGGCATGCAGCTGTTCCAGAAGGACTACAAAGACTGCGTCTGTCGCATTGCATTTGACTGCGAGCTTCCTCGCTGGCACATGAACAATTTCTTCCACACATTCATCCTCATCTTCAGGATCCTGTGTGGACAGTGGATCGAGACTATGTGGGACTGCATGGAGGTCTCAGGTCAGACTAAGTGTCTGATTTTCTTCATGATGGTCGTGGTCATCGGAAACCTGCTGGTGAGTCTCAGCAGGTAGACACTTTCTGACCTGAGGCTGGTTCCTGTCCGTCACTAGTTGTCCTGCATGTCAGCTGTCGCTACAAACAGATCCAGGTCTGGGGTCAAAGGTTGGGGGTTCTGGCTTGAAGCTTGCTGATGGGGAACAATTAAAAAGTTAACCAAGTATGAAGTTTTTTTTACCAATATTGATACAGGTCCTGATCTGTTTCAGGTTTTGAATCTGTTCCTGAATTTAAGTCCTGAATCTGTTCCTGGCCTTATTGCGGGACCAGATTTTGTTCCTAAATCTGTTCCTGGCCTTGTTACATGCCCTGAATCTGTTCCTGGCCTTGCTGCAGGTCCTGCATCTGTTCCTAGTCTACTATCTGTTCCTGGTCTTGTTTTAGGTCCTGAATCTGTCCCTACCCTTGATGCAGGTCCTGAAACTATTCCTGGTTTTGTTTCAAGTCTTGAATCTGTTCCTGGCCTTGTTGCAGGTCCTGAATCAGTTGCTGGCCTTGTTGGAGGTCGTCAATCTGTTCTTGATTTACTTCCTGGTCTCATTTCAGGTCTTCAATCTGTTCCTGGCCTTGCTTTAGGTTCTGAATTTGTTCCTGAATCTGTTCCTGGCCTTGTTGCAAGTCTGGAATCTTTTCCTGGGCCTTGTTTCAGGTCTGAATGTTTTCCTGGTCTTGTTTCAGGTCCTGAATCTGTTCATGTCCTTGTTGCTGAGCTCGTTCAGCAGTGATAGTCTGGCAGCTCCAGAAGAAATGGAAATAAACAAACTGCAGATCGCCATAAGGGCTGTGGCCTGGAACAAAACCTGGATCCTGGAACATATCTGGACTTTGCTGGGAAAAAAGAACCATGTCAACCCAAAGCACACAGGTAGGACCAGACCCGGAACTAAAGCAAAGACTTTTTATTGACCTATTTACTTTTCTCATCATTGATATTATGAAAAGTTGACTTGCTTCCGTCTGGTTGTGTTATTTTGTTTTTATCATTTTTTGTAGAGTTCAGGGTGTGTCAGTTTTTTGGTATTTCTGGTTTGTTTCTCAGTCCTATTTTACTGTGAGTGCAAACTGAAACTTTCACTGTAAATCGTTTGATTTACTGATTTTCTTCTGGTTTTATATTTTATCGTTAGCGGTTGACAGTAAGGAAGACAACAGGAAGGACTACCTGGCCTTGAACTTTGTGACTTCAGACGAGACAGAGGTCAAGGCCCTCAGTGGTAGCCACGGCAACCTGACCAGCAACTACCATAACATCGAATCCCAGAGGATCCCCATTGCTGGGGCCGAGATTGAATTGAAGACACCTGAAAATGAAGAAGACGAAGAGAAACAGCAGCAGGTAAACCATGTTCTATTCTACTGCAGTATTTCACCTAAAACTGAATTGTAGTGTCTGAAGCAGGGCGGCAGGGCATACTTCAGATACTCAGCGTCTCCATAAATTGGACTTTTTGAAATGTACATTTACAACTAATGAAGTGCATCTCATTTTCCTGATATTCACGGTTCAACTGACTGAATGACATGAATGACAATGACGTCTCTGGTGTCCTGCAGTTGAACAGAGAAAAGACTGAAATTATATGTTTATATGTTTAGGTGTCTGCAGCCACTTTGAGTCTCAGTCAAAAACCTGGGTCTTAGATTCATTAGTGGCTTATCTCTGTGGATATTAATATCAGTCAGTCTGTCTGTCTGTCTGTGTGTCTGCCTGTCTGTCTGTCAGTCGGTCTGTCTCTCAGCCTGCCTGTCTGTGTGTCTGTCGTTCTGTGGGTCTGCCTGTCTGTCTGTGTGTCTGCCTGTCTGTGTGTCTGTCTGTGTGTCTGTCAGTCTGTCTGTCTGTGTGTCTGCCTGTCTGTTTGTCTGTCTGTGTGTCTGCCTGTCAGTGTGTCTGTCGCTCAGCCTGCCTGTCTGTGTGTCTGTCTGTCTGTCTGTGTGTCTGCCTGTCAGTCAGTCTGTCTCTCAGCCTGCCTGTCTGTGTGTCTGTCTGCCTGTCTGTCTGTCAGTCTGTGTGTCTGCCTGTCTGTCTCTCAGCCTGCCTGTCTGTGTGTCTGTCGTTCTGTGGGTCTGCCTGTCTGTCTGTGTGTCTGCCTGTCTGTGTGTCTGTCTGTGTGTCTGTCAGTCTGTCTGTCTGTGTGTCTGCCTGTCTGTTTGTCTGTCTGTGTGTCTGCCTGTCTGTGTGTCTGTCGCTCAGCCTGCCTGTCTGTGTGTCTGTCTGTCTGTCTGTGTGTCTGCCTGTCAGTCAGTCTGTCTCTCAGCCTGCCTGTCTGTGTGTCTGTCTGCCTGTCTGTCTGTCAGTCTGTGTGTCTGCCTGTCTGTCTCTCAGCCTGCCTGTCTGTGTGTCTGTCTGCCTGTCTGTCTGTGTGTCTGCCTGTCTGTCTGTCAGTCGGTCTGTCTCTCAGCCTGCCTGTCTGTCAGTCTGTGTGTCTGCCTGTCTGTCTCTCAGCCTGCCTGTCTGTGTGTCTGTCTGCCTGTCTGTCTGTGTGTCTGCCTGTCTGTCTGTCAGTCGGTCTGTCTCTCAGCCTGCCTGTCTTTGTGTCTGTCTGTCTGTCAGTCGGTCTGTCTGTGTGTGTGTCTGCCTGTCAGTCTGCCTGTCTGTCAGTCGGTCTGTCTGTCAGCCTGCCTGTCTGTGTGTCTGTCTGTGTGTCCTCTGACTCTTCATCTAGCCCTAACCAATCGCGTCAGGACTCAGCTGTAGCAGCTGTTTTTTCACATTGTGATAACTTGATTTTCACCATGTAGACATTTTACACATTGTGCAAAAACTAAAATTCAAATTGATCAAACAAATCTACAGATCAGGAAAATATGGGAGTTGTTTCATACTAATTGAACGAAATCATACATGAAATAATTCCATAGAAACATGGCTTCCCTAATCAGTTGTGGCCAGTCTAGGCCTATAGCAGCATAACTAGGGGCTGGTCCGGGCAGACCTGATCCAGCCTGGACCAAACTTGGAACAATCCTGGTTCCTGTCAGTACACGTGCCACAGCATTCTGGATCAACTGGAGAGTCTTCAGGGACTTATTGGGACAGCCTGATAATAAGGAATTGCAATAATCCAGCCTAGATGTGACAAATGTATGGACTAGTTGTTCTGCATCTGTTTGAGACAGGATCTTCCTGATGTTTCAATGTTACGGAGGTGAAAGAAGGCAGTCCTTGAAGTTTGTTATATGTGAGGGTTAAAGGACATGTCCTAATCAAAGACAACTCTGAGATTCCTCACGCTGGAGGCCAGGGCAATGCCAGCTAGAGTAACAATATCCTTAGATACTGTGTATATGAGGTGTTCAGGGCCAAGAACAATAACTTCTGTCTGAGTTCAACATCATAGTAATAATGATGAATTCTGTTGATTGTGTTGATGTGCAGAAACATCTTGAAGTCCAGGAGGACAAAGGCGATGAAGATCATAAAGGAAACACACTGGAGGACTGCTGCAGCAACAGTACGAGTCTTTCTATGAAAATGATGAAGATGAGCCAATCAATAACAGTTCCGATAAGTCCGTATGTGTGTGTGTGTATTTCAGAGTGTTGCCGTTGCTGTCCGTTCCTGGACATACACACATCCCAGGGCAGTGGGAGGGTCTGGTCTAACTTCAGGAGAGCCTGTTTCTCTGTCATACAACACAAATACTTTGAGACCTTCATCATCTTCATCATCCTGCTGAGCAGTGCAGCTCTGGTAAACACAAACATTCTATTATTTTACATTATTATACAATATTCATTCCCACATGATCAGATTTCGACCCTGCAGCTGCTCAGTGGACCAGTGTCTTATTTAACACTAACAGTCACAGTCCCAGTGGGTTGTTGTGACTCAGTGTTGTGAACCCTCTTGTCTTGGGTGCTTTTCTACCAATGAATGCTGATTAAAGTCCAGCCATTATTGGCCCCACGCTGGGTCAATTTTTAACCCAGTGATTTTAATGTACTCCTGTCTTATAATGATATAGTAAACTTTATTTAAACAGGACCTTTCAAAGATATGTCACACAGAGCTTCACAAGGAAAATGAGACAAGATGACTAAGATTCAAGATTCAAAACACTTTATTGTCCATCACATAATGATAGAAAACTGTAGGTTAGGGGCTCCATAAAGAAATAAAAGCAGGTGTGCAGTAGGGACAATCTGTTTGACCTTGTTTGAAATGGATATTGGGAATGAAAGAGTTTTTGTAAGTTCTCTTTTATGCAGAGGTGCTCTGAAGCGACTGCAGATGGAAGGTGAAGGGGGTGTGGAGGGTCCTCAGAGATGGAGTCTGCCTTTCTTTTTGCTGTGTGACTGTAAAGGTCTGAGGGTGTGGTTTGAGTGGTGCCGGTGATTTTGGTTGTATGTTCCAAGATGTGACGTTGAATGTGAGGACTGATCTGATAAGTGGCCGCTATACTGCTGTTAAAATGTCCGGTCTGACATTCAAACCTTTCAGTCTCCTCAGGAGAAACGTGCTGTTTGGACCCCGACCGCATGTTGTAAAGCAAAGATAAACAGCAGTGCTCAAAATATCAAAAACTAATTTGACAATAAAATATTAAAACAAGGACATAAAAAATATACACACATACACAGACATGCCATGTCTTGTGTCTGGGTGTCTCTTCTTATGATGAAAACAGTTTTGGATAAATTCAGTGTCAGGATCGAGTGGGTGAACTATACAGCTAGGAGATTTAGAGAATTTAGATAGCCAAGTTGTTATTTTTGGATTAGGGATAACACGTTAAAGTGAAAACACTTATTTCCAACATGGACCAGTAAAATAATCCAATGAGAAAGTTGCTAAATTGGCAACACTGTTGGAATTAGCGTGTAGACAAATGACAATGTCATCACCGTACAGGTGGATAGTGACTTCTGGACAGAAGACAGATATAAATGCTAAAATTTAAAGTGAAAACACTTATTTCCAACATGGACCAGTAAAATAATCCAATGAGAAAGTTGCAAAGTTGGCAACACTGTTGGAATTAGCATGTAGACAAATGACAATGTCATCACCATACAGGTGGATAGTGACTTCTGGACAGAAGACAGATATAAATGCTAAAATAAAAGAAAACGTAAAACAGAACTGTTTGTTGAAAAAAGCGATCAGACAATAAAGATGTTTCCTTTATTTTATTTTATTTTTTTCCAAAATCAAACAGTTTTCAGATCAGACATACAGTCAGTCAGGACATAAACACTAGTGAGCAGTCACTACACACAATGTCACATATGTCACTTTAAGTACTGCAAGTACTGCAGTATTGAATGTCTGCAGTATTCAGCACTTACATAAAAATACAGCACTGCAAAAGACCAAAGGACAAAGACACTGTAAAACGTTAGAAAGCTTCAGTCTGCCTCAGCATCAGGTCTTTGTGTGGGTCGTTAACACAGACTTAACATGAGTGTGTATGCCAACAGGTGTTTGAGGACATTCACCTGCAGCACCGTCTGGTCTTAAAGATGGCTTTGGAGAAAGCAGACCAGGTGTTCACCTACGTGTTCCTGCTGGAGATGCTTCTCAAGTGGATTGCCTTCGGACTCAAGAAATACTTCACTGACGCCTGGTGCTGGCTCGACTTCCTCATCTTAGACGTAAGAACACAATCAATAACAGTGATTATTGGTAATGCATTGATAACTGTAACAGGAAGCAGCCTACAGTCATTATACCACAGCAAATCTGCTCTCTGATGGGCTGGAAACTGTCTGTTCAAATCACAGTTCAGGTTTAACAGTTTGACCTCAAGGTAAATTAACCTGCAGGGTTACCTAATAGCAACTGGCCTGATGCTTCAGTTAAAGAAACAGTTTACGTTTTGGGGAATAGACTTATTCTCTGTCTCAGTCTTAGACTTCAGTTTTTGATATAAAAGGAGATATAACATGTTAATCAGGGCTGAGATAAGCTGTTTCCCTCGATTTCCAGTCTTTATGCTAATCTAAGCTCGCGGCTCCTTTAAGCAGCAGCTGGATTTAAACTGTTCCTTCAGTGATTCATGATGTCATCACCAGGTGTCTCTGGTGTCTCTGACCGCCGACATGTTGGGATTCTCTCAACTGGGTGCCATCCAGTCTCTGAGGACTCTGAGAGCTCTGGGGCCCCTGAGGGCCCTGTCTCGCTTCCAGGCCCTGAGGGTGAGACAGATACTAAACCACAGACAGACACACACACACACACACACAGAAGGTCTGACTCAGTCTGTGTTCCTATGAAATGTCAGACTGAAAATCTAATATTTAGTTTGTTTGAACGTGAAGCGTCATGTTTTTATTGTCGGTTTAACAGAACTGCATATGTACAGATATCAACACATACATACTAATCAATAAATATATGAATATAATATATATATCTGAGTGTCTGTATTACATTGAGTATTGACTATTTTGTCAGAGATCAATAACAGCTGTCAGTCTGAACTCTGCTGTTACAGAGTTGAACTCTTTGAATTCTGTATTATTAAAAGCTCCCTGTGACTGACGAGAGCTAGCCTGGCTATCTAGCATGTTAGCAGTTAGCTCTCCAGCTACAGTAGTTCACCAAGTTGCCCTGTGAGACAAAGACACTCTGCATGATTCATTTCTCTAGTCGTGTTTTCATAAACATATTTTGAAGTTTCGCATTACAGAAGCTGTATGGAGACGGCAAAATTCGAAAAAACGTCCTCAATAATAATTTCCCCCCGGGGATCAATAAAGTATTTCTGATTCTGATTCTGAATTGTTCAAACATTTTTTTCCGCTCACTTGAGGTGGACACTTCAACGGAAACACTGCTACTGAGACACTTTCTGATGAGACCAGACCTCAAAGTGTCAACATGTCTGTCTGCAGGTCTTTACCTGTTTCTCTACCTGTCTGTGTGCAGGTGGTGGTGCAGGCTCTGGTCCAGACCATCCGGCCCATGTGTGACGTGCTGCTGGTGGCTCTGTTCATCTGGTTGATGTTCAGCATCCTGGGAATGAATCTGTTTGCTGGAAAGTTTAATTACTGTTTCAATGAGACGTCAGAAGAAGTATTCTTACCTGAGCAGGTGGACAACAAGACCCAGTGTTTATCTCTGGTGATGGAAAACAATACTGAAGTCCGCTGGAAGGAAAACAGGTTAAACTATGACAGCGTGGGGAATGGTTACCTGTCGCTGCTGATCCTGGTCAGTCTGAACACTCAACACACACACAGGAAGTGATTCAGTCTGAGCTAGAAAACAATAAAAGCATTTGTAGGTAGAAGTAAACAATCTGCCATCACTGATGTTTGTAACACATCAGTCCAGAAGATCCTCTAGAACCAGTTATAGGTTTTTTTGTGTTTTTCATTTCAAACATCACGTTATTTCGCTCTTTGCGGTTAAAATTATTTTTCTGTCCAATTTGACATCTATCCCAAAACTTGTTAGTCTAATCAAATCTTTTGGGGATTTCTCCAGATACACAGTTGATAATTGTGATAATTAAAAAAATAGTTATTGAACGCACTACAACATCGGGTCTGCCAGTCCAGTCATATCTTTACTCTGCTCTTGTTAAAAAACTCAAGTATCACACCAAAAACCCATTTGTTAAAAATAGCCTGCCTGTTTGGCCTGAAGCACGTCTATAGAGGGGATGCACCCCGATATGGCGTAATGATAACTTTCCCCCTGGTAGAGCTGATGGTGGACTGATGGAACAATGGGCTGGCAAAGGTCTGATTCCAGTACCTGATTTGTATATAGAAGGAAAACTAATGACCTTTGATCAGCCAGTCCATAGATACGCCATCCCTAGAAACCACTTCTTTAAATACAGTTAAGGAGCTTCATAACATCAGACCCACTCCATGTCAGCTATACAGAGGACCACACAAGTTTTATGGATATTCAAGACCAAATGATGTTATGCTGTGCTCCAACTCAAAGGAGATCTAAAAGTAGGAGACATATAAATGGCTTTTCAGAACCTATGTGACACCTGTGAAACGTCATCAGTATGATCCCAACACAACAGTGCCAAGTGCAACGAGAATGTTGGCACTCTGCTGCACCTATAAAAAAGCACTATACCTCTTATTAATGTTATTATTATTCCTTTTTCTCTTTCTTTCTCTTTTTGCCCTTTAACGGGGCCGATGGTGAGCCGTCGTCCTGCTGATCTCTGTTAGCTTGGTGCTTTCTTTCGCTGGTGCTTTCCAATGCCAGAGCCATGCTGTATAGCTAACTTACAGCTAGATAGCGATATGTTAAGTTTTTCCAGCCCAGTGGCCAGCAATTGCCGATATATTCACACAGGTGTGTTTGCGAAGCGAGCCGGATACAACACCGGCAACCCCCGTTATTTCAGCTGGGAGATGTGCACGAGCTGCAAGTTAGCTACGCTCCACAAACTGTCTTAGCTTTTTTAATCTCATAAATAAACTCACAAAATGTCAATGTTATACCTACTTTCCTTATTAAACAGAAAAACACAACCGCATACCTTCTGAATTCAAGTTCCTCTCTCCCACCGGACTGAGACTAGCTTACTGCCTTGTTAACTCATCATAAAACACACTTCATTCAAAGGCGACAAAAACAAATCAAAACCGCCGTGGTTAGTCTTTCCACCGTTCCAACAATCACCAACTCCGTTGTGGTCTAAATAAATCCCTAACCCACCGAGTTAGAGGTGAAAATATTCAGTCTGTAACGCGCCACACTGTGTTCCCCTGCTGCCTCTCTGGGTTAGCTCGCTGAACGGGAGTCTGTAGCTGAGCAGCGGCTCTCAATCAGCCAAATAAAATGACAAAAATCTCCCCCCAAAAAACAACCCGATAACGTTAATACACATTTGCTGTGTACCGTTACATAATTTATTGTTGGCTAAAGGGTTGTTGTTGTCTGATTCCATGGTTACAGATCAAAATGTTAATGTAGAATGTAGAAAATAAATGAAGAAATAAAAATGACACAAATCCATTAATATTACTATAATATGTCAATGCATTTTTGACATTACTAAGACTCATCATCAACAGAAATTTGCTGTGTGGTCATAGTTTTGCTGCAGCCTGAAGTTAATGTGAGTTTACATTAGAAAACAAATTCAGTGTTGTTATTATGAAGTTCTGTGTTGTTTCTCTATCAGGCAGCATCAGCAGACTGGATGGAGGTCATGTACTCAGCTGTGGACTCCAGACAGGTCAGTACACCAACTGATGTCTCTACTGGTACTGATACTGATACTGATGCTGGAGCTGATACTGATACTGGTGATAGTACCTGTAGTGATACTGGTACTGATACTGATACTGATACTGGTGCTGGTACTGGCACTGAAGCCTCTTTCACACATAGTTCCCGATGAATTACTGGGATAACCTTTCAGGCACCACTAGTGATATTCACTATTCACACATGCAGCTACATTCAGGAACATTTCCGTCTTGCGCCTTTTCACACATGGCATGGCGATGCCTGAATAGGTGGAATAAGACGTGCTTGTCCCTGCAACGTTACCGATTTCATTCACAACACAGCCGTGCCGCCATTTTCCCTGAATAGATTTCTCTGAATATCAATCTCTGCTCCCATACACACATAACACATGAAAGGGGCTTGGTGCTGGTACTGATACTGCTGTTCCCATTTATAACGACAGGAAAAGATGTGCCCTCTGCAGACAGAGAGCAGTAACTACGGTGTGTGTGTGTGTGTGTGTGTGTGTGTGTAGGTTGAGTCTCAGCCGGTCTATGAGTCCAACCTGTACATGTACCTGTACTTCATCTGTTTCATCATCATCTCCTTCTTCACCTTCAACTTCTTCATCAGAGTCGTCATCGACAACCTGCAGAGAGACAAGATATGTTTGTATACCACTGACGCACAGGCTGAAAGACAGAGAGACAGACAAACTGACAGACAGGTTGTGAGACAGACAGGATGTGAGACAGAGAGAGACACAAGATTTGTTTGTATACTCACTGACACACAGACAGACTCAGAGAGACAGACAGTTGGATGGTTACCATGACACCAGTCCAGATGCCATTATAAACTCAGGTTCAGGTCTTCTGTGGAAGTGTAAAAGTAAAAGGTCGATTTAGAGATGAACATTGCCATGTTTATCTCAGTCAGTTAACTTTATATTTACTTTTGTCTTTACTTTGGAGGGAAACATATTTTCACGACAGAAAGGCAGCAGAAATATTACAAGGCTGTGAAGAAAGCGTTCTCCAGAAAACCTGTTCCCCGACCTCAGGTGGGTTCACTTACTTACTGTAGCACTGTGTTCAAAGCACACCGTAAATACAGGTGTGGAGCTCAGGATAGTGTGTACCCCACCTCTTGCCCAATGTCAGCTGAGATTGGCTCCAGCCCATGACCCTGCTAATGATAAGTGGTTATAGAAAATGGATGGATGGAAATATACTGAGCTAAATAAAGTGCTTGTGTGACAGTCTGCGTGTTACATTAATAGATTCAGGTGAGACAGTCTGTGTGTTTGTGTGTCGTTGTGTGTCACATCCTGAAGGATGGAGGTCAGACTCCTGATGTGATCAGGCCTTACTAAGCTTATATTTATTTGAGCCTGAATATGTTATCTGGAGTACTAACAACAGTACGAAACTGTTGTTAAACTCAGTCGGTACAGAAATGAGGGTCTGAGATGTTGATGAAGACAAACAGAAACCTGGAAACTGTTCTGATCATATAAACAGAGACACGAAAAATACCAGGTTCATATGTTCCATATTATATACAGAACCTGTATATCATTAAAACCTGGACAGAATAAACTCAGAATATATTCAGAATAAACTCAGAAAAATAAATTTACAATAAACTCTCACTGGTTTCTACGGCTCTAACATCATCCGATCTTCCTCTTCGTCCTCAGAATCGGTGTCAGGCTCTGCTGTTTGACCTGGTGACCAAACCGTCTTTTGAAGTCTTCATGGTGGTGTTGATCTGCCTGAACATGGTGACTCTGATGGTGGAGACAGATGACCAGAGCTCTGAGAAAGAAGTCATCCTGCGGTGGTTACACTTCCTCTTCATTATCATTTTCTTCACAGAGTTCATTCTAAAGATCATCGCGCTCAGACGGCATTACTTCACTGACGTCTTGAACATCGTCGACTTTGTGGTGATCATCGCGTCCATCGTAGGTGAGTTGGCAAGTTTTCATAAGGTGATATCATAGTGTCGTCACTGTAGAACACTGATTCATTTAGATGCATTAACATTTATTTTAGTTCAATGTACAAACTCACTCTTCTTGTATTTGAAGAACAGGTTATACAATTGAATATTTCTTCCAATAATAATAATAATATGGAATAATTTCTTTTTATCCCACAAAAATGTCCATTCCTGTTTTACTTTTAGATATTTTCCACTACAGAAATTTAAAGACCCGTAGTTTAAAGAGCAACTCCACCCACCTGAAAATTGTGTTTTTTGTTGACCTCCAGTGGTTTAACTTGTCACCTTGCTGCACTGCTGTGTGTGGTTACAGTTGAAACAGGCTTGAAACCTTCAACCAGAGAGGACAGAGAAATACTTCTGCTTTTGTTTGTAGAAATACTACAATAGTAGTGACCCTACCTCTACTACTTGTGAGCTAGTAGTTAACAGAGTGGATTAGTGTTACAGAATTTCCTACCATTCAACCATATGCCCTATTCTGTCACTCTTTACCTCTGCTGAAGCTAATGCTAAGCTAACAGTTCAAACAACTCTGAACCTCTTTCTGTCCGTCAGTCAAGGTGGAGACTCAGCGGTACCTGAAGTCACTGTCACTGTTTTCAGTGTTGGCCACTAAAAAAGACGCTCCGGGTTGTGCGAGTGACACAGGAGCCGCTACCGGCTGGTATTAGCCCCGTTCAAGTCTTGAACGTTTCCCATAAAACAGCTTAATGAAGCAGCAGTGTGCTGCTCTTTCACCACACTTCTAGCCAGACGAGCAGTGTTACTGAGATGGAAGGATGCTGCCTCACTAATGTCTTCTGTTTTGGGATCCTTTCAGAGCTCCCATGTGGTATGAACATTTGCTGTTGTCACTAACCTCTTCCAATTAACTTCTCCTTAAAAATTCAAAACATTTTAATTAATTAATTAAATTTATTTTCTTTCTTTGGGTCTGATCTTTTATATTTGCTATATTTTCTCTTGTAATTCACTGCAATCACATTTGAAACCACCTTTTTATTAATTCATTCTATTACTGTGTGCAAAGAATATTTGGTCTTGGTTTTATTGGGGCTGGTGGTCCAGGTTTGTTTCTCATAACGATGTGAGAGCAGTGATGCTGTACGATGCCAAGGAAAAGTCATGTCAATGTAAATGTAAAAGAATATCTTTACACTTTACTTTAAGTCCCCCTCTCTATTGATTATGTATAATCAGCATATAAAGATAAATGGTTTATAACACACTGTTCTAACGTCTCCTATGAAGACATATTTTATGTTATAACAGCTGTGTTTTACTGTATTGTCATTCATTATCCATTTATACAGCAGCCTCCACTTTTGTCCACAGGAGGAGTTATAGTTGTTAACTAATACATTAAGAAACACTTTCACACTGCTTACAACTACATTATAGTGTGTTATTAACAATTTATTATGTGTTTATGTACAGATTATACAAGATAAATGTTAAGGGTTACGTAATCTACAGTATATTATTACCTCTTTTGCTATTGTTGGGTTAGGGTTTAGGGTTAGGGTTATGGAGGTTTATTCTATGTATTAATATATATGGGACATCAGAGATAATGATCCCCTGGAGATGTAAGTCACACTGAATGATTCAATGTGTGTTTCATGTCTGTGAGTTCAGATCTGACGGAGTAATGGCTCTGAGAAAAAGAACACCAACACCTGCTGACAAACAATAACTAACTTCCTGTTTTACAACACCTTCATGCACATGTCCCCTTCACCTTCACAGTGTCTTTTGCCCCCCCTCTTCACCCCCCCCAACAGTCCCACTTCCCCCTGGGGAGGCACCTCACAGTCTGAAAACCTCTGTTGTAGTGGAAAAGAGATATTATTATTATCAGTCCACCCAGCAGGTGGTGCGACATCTTGTGTAGCTTCACAGTGTAACAGGGGAAGAAGAAGCTGTTTCAGATGTCTTCCTTTGTTTGTTTCCCTTCAGGCATATTCCTTGGTGATTTTATGGCGGTGTACTTTTTCTCGCTCACTGTCTTCCCTGTGCTCCGATTGGCACGTATTGGTCGTATACTCCATCTCATTCGCTGTGCCAGGGGTATCCGGAAGCTGCTTTTGGCCTTTATGATGTCACTTCCTGCCCTCTTCAACATTGGCCTCCTCCTCCTCCTCATAATGTTCACCTTCTCCATCTTCGGCATGTTTAACTTTGCGTACGTGAGGAAGAAAGCCATGATTGATGACATGTGGAACTTTGAGACGTTTGGGAACAGCATAATCTGTTTGTTTATGATCACCACGACAACTGGATGGGGCGGTCTGATGATTCCCATCATGAACACACCTCCAGACTGCGACCCCAACATAGAGAACCCAGGATCAGTGGTCAGAGGGAACTGTGGCAGCCCAGCGGTTGCCATCATCTTCTTCACTTCCTACATCCTCCTGTCCTTCCTGCTGGTGGTCCACCTGTACATCGCCGTCATCCTGGAGACCTTCAAGTCAGAGGACACCGAGTTGTGTGACGACGACCTCCAGATGTTTTATAAAACCTGGAGGAAGTTTGACCCAGATGCTTTGCAGTGCATACAGTACAGGTGAGTCCAAACTTCACACAGGCAGATAAAGAGTCACAGAGTCACAATAATATATTCTGGAGGAGAAGATGAAAGCATGGATAATTTTGTCCAAGGTGGGGGTTAATAATGTCTAATTAGGCAGACAGGTTTAGTGTGGGAACAGGGGTCCCACAAATGCACACAATAGGTTGACTTCAGAGATTTATTGTTTAAAGAACAAGTCTTACTGGTAGGTATAAAAAGACTGGCAGGCAGGTTCAGGGTGACAAAAACTCAAAGGCGAAAATATCATAAGGCAAAATTCAATTCAATTTTATTTATATAGCGCCAAGTCACAACAAAAGTCATCTCTTGACACTAGACCGACTCTTTATAATGTTATTACAGAGACCCAACAGTTCCAACCATGAGCAAGAACTATGGCGACAGTGGCAAGGAAAAACTTCCTTTTAAGAGGCAGAAACCTCAAGGTGGGCGGTCATCTGCTTTGACCGGTAAACAGAACCAAAACAGGAACAAAGCAATTAGGCACACGGACAAAGGAACAAAGGATCTGGACTGGTATATGTAGTGAGTAGCTGATGAGGGGAGTGAGAACAGGTGAGCAGGTGAATGAGGAAGTCTGGTGGAAAAGTCTGAGGACATCTAGTGCTCGAGGATGCAGGTCTGGGAGTTAAAAGAAAGTACATGGCCTGGGAGAAGTGAACAGGGGCTGGAGACAGGGACAGATAGAGTGGGCGTGGCTGCAACAAGGGTCTGAGAAGCAGACTATGATACTGCTGGTGGATCTGGATTTTATAGACAGATAAAGTTGTGCCTCATCTGTGTAGCAATGAAAAGACACCTTATGATTATGTATTTATTTGGCTACTTGGAAGCATGTCGATAGAAACCAGAAATGGACCTAGGACAGAGCCTTGAGGTACTCAACAGTTCAGAGAGGCAGTAGATGACATTCTGTAGAGCAGTGTCTGCGGAACTTACAGTGTCTCTTGAGGTGGAGACATGATGAATATGATTTGGGTGTGACAACTGACGGGGCCAAGTTGGACCGGGTCTGTTCCAGTCTGGGTCAGTTGGCATTGACAGTTGGCAGACAAAATCACATAGTGTGATATGTAAAGAGTCCAATCTGAGGTCTTCAGATCCAGTCACTGCCAGTTGTTCTCTTAAAGAATTATTTTAAACATGTTTGATATTGCGACTGACATCGTCGACCGATGATGTCACCTGTGTGTTGGCCTACACCCTACCTGTAAATAAACAGCCTGTAAATAAACAGCTTTATCTAAATTAGCTTCTTTTTACAAACCATAACCCTTCGTTTCAGTCACCTTCAGTTCCCTCTGTGGGCTCCACAGTCCTACACGCCTCTTGATCAAGGATCTCACCAAACTCTGAGGCTTTTTTCCTCTTTTTTGGCCTTTTCAGCACAAATGTTGCTGCATATAAACAGGTGAAGCTGCTGGTTGGCGTCCATGTTTGTTTTGACAGTTGTCGTCCTTGCTGGATTTGCAGGGTTGTATACCTCCAGATCTCCAGTGGTTACTGGCCAGTGGTTCAGTGTGTTGTCAGGTAAATTTACTCAGTCCTCAGGTTTATGCTCCTTCCTGACTGTCAAAGACTAAAACATCTGTGCAAGTTGGTGGAAACAATCTTTATGTTGGTTTGTCTTTGTGGCTTTAGATGGCAGATTAAGATACTCTGATGTAGTATAACAAATGCAGAGCTTAAATCTCGTAAAATCAGAACAGATCCATCACCAGATCATTGATCACGAAGTAGAACAGTCTCAATGATATGCTTTACTTGAAAGCCAGATTGGAACTTTTCAAAGACATCAATGGACACTAAAAAGCTCATATGGTCTCTAATGGCCAGTAGTCGATTCTAATGGACTGTACTGTGTTCCACAGTAAGCTGTCAGATTTCTGCGACACTCTGCAGGATCCTCTGAGGATTCCTAAACCAAACACCATCAAATTGATCCACATGGATCTGCCTCTACTTCCTGGAGACAAGATCCACTGTGTGGATGTCCTTCTTGCACTCGCCACACAGGTAACATCACCTGATCACTTCTTATTATTATTGTTATTATTATTATTATTATTATTGTTGTTGTTGTTGTTATTATTATACTCTATGTGTGTAGGTGTTGGGTGATTCAGGAGAGATGGACACTCTCAAAACCAGAATGGAGGAAAAGTTTGGGGCCAAACCATCCAAGGTTTTATGCTATTCTATTCAATACTTTATATTTTGTAGTTTTAGTCAGTGGGTGAGTATTTTATGCAATTCTCTGCAACTCAATTTCACTTTTGCATTTATAAACAACATTTTAATGTTATACTTGCCTTTTATTGTTGTGGGATTATGCCTTAAAGGATACCAAAATATGTAACAATTAATAAGCCTTTAAGAGGCACTTAATTATATATTGCATTGATTGGTACATACATCCAATTCATGTTTGGGGCAGCACCCATAAAGGGAAAATGATCATATCAATAGTTCACATACACAGTACACAGTAGAGGTTGGCAGCCTTCACTCTTATACAACATTAAATACGCCAGCATGTATATTTCAAAGCATTTATTTAAAAGATAAATACAAAACACACAATGTACAATCAAACTAAATAAAATTAACTAAAAGAACTAAAAGGTATGTGTGTGTGTGTGCGCACTTTAAAGCGTGTGTGTTTCTTTGTTCTGTCTCCACATGCACAGCATGAACACACGTGTTAGGCCAGAACAAAGAAAGCATGTGAAGCAGAAGCTTTGAATCTCCTCTCCACGTGTGTGTATGTCTGAAGAGCATGTGTGTGTGTGTGTGTTGTGTAGGATAAAAAGCTGCCAGGGTGGAAAAGAGGAAAGTTAGTTAGCCTGCAAGACATAGTAGTTACTAGAGGTAACAAGTTCTATGAGTATGTGTGTGCAGCATAACTAACACCCACTTAGCGATGTGGCTACTCAATAACGTAATTTTGAAAATACATCTCAACAATAACCCCCAATAAAACAAATCAATACATGTGAATATTCATTGTTAACTTAGCTGTGTTTGTTTTACGTGAGAGTTAAAAGACATGTCCTGATCAAAGACAACTCCGAGATTCCTCATGGTGGTGCTGGAGGCCACGGCAATGCCAGCTAGAGTAACAATATCCTTAGATACTGTGTTTCTGAGGTGTTCAGGGCCAAGAACAATAACTTCTGTCTTGTCAGAGTTCAACATCAGATAATTGCAGGTCATCCAGGTCTTTATGTCCTTAAGGCATGCTTGGAGCTTAGCTAACTGATGAGGTTCTTCTGGCTTGATCGGTAGAGATAACTGGGTATCGTCCACATAGCAATGAAAATTTATGTTTTCTAATAATATCTCCTAAAAGAAGCATATATATGGTGAATAGTATTGGTCCAAGTACAGGATCTTGTGGAACTCCATGAGTTCATCGTTAACATGTACAAACTGAGATCAATCTGAAAAATACGACTCAAACCAGCTTAGTGTGGTTCCTTTGATGCCAATTGAATGTTCCAGTCTCTGTAATAGGATATGATGGTCAATGGTGTCGATTGCAGCACTAAGGTCTAACAAAACAAGTACAGAGACAAGTCCTTTGTCTGATGCAATTAGAAAGTCATTTGTAACTTTCACCAGTGCTGTCTCTGTGCTATGATGAGCTCTGAAACCTGACTGAAAGTCCTCAAGCAACTTATTGTCATGTAGAAAGTCACACAGCTGGTTGGCAACTGCTTTCTCAAGAATCATGGAGAGAAAGGGAAGGTTAGATATAGGTCTATAGTTGGATAAAGCCTCTTCGTTACTGCTGAGGGTTATAGGAAGACATGGCTCCATAGAGCTGTGACTCTCTGTCAGCCTGGCTACAGTGCTGAAGAGAAACCTGGGGTTGTTCTTGTTCTCTTCTATTAATGATGAGTAATAGGCTGCTCTGGCTTTACAGAGGGCCTTCCTATAAGTTCTAAGACTATCTTGCCAAATTAAATGTGATTCCTCCAGTTTGGTGGAGCATCATTTCCTTTCAAGTTTCTGCGCTGTTTGCTTTAGTTTGCGGGTTTGGGTGTTATACCATTCAAATGAAATTGAATTGAATTGAGCTGACTTTCTGTGTTTTATTATCTTCTTTTTTAGGGGGTCAATAGAGTCGTGTGTCAGTCGCATTGAGCCTGCGGCACTATTAACAAGACCGTCCATTTGGGAGGGACTAAGGTTAGCATTGGAGTCCTCAGTTGTATTGAGACTTGGCATTGAATTAAATGCCGATGGAATCACTTTCTTAAATTTAGCTACAGCACTATCAGATAGATATCTGGTGTAGGCTTTTTTGCCTAATGGCATGTAGTCCAGTAATAGGAATTCAGAAGTTATTAAATAATGGTCCGATAACAAAGGATTCTGTGGAAAGACTATTAGATGTTCAATTTCAAGTCCATATGTCAGAACCAGGTTGAGGGTGTGATTAAAACAGGGAGTGGGTTTCTGTACCCTCTGACAGTAGCTGATCGAATCCAATAATGAGACAAACGCAGTACCAAGGCTATCCTTATCCTATCAATGATCTACTAATTACTGTTGATTCTCACTTAATATCATTGTTGCTGCTTCTTGACTTGACTGCAGCTTTTGACACCGTAGACCACAGCATACTTCGAAGCTGCTTGGAGAAGTATATTGGTATCCAGGGGATGGTGCTTCATTCATATTTATCAAATAGAACTCAACGTGTAAATTATAATAATACCATCTCTGAATTTTCTGAAGTGGAGCTTGGTGTTCCCCAGGGATCGGTCCTTGGTCCTATGCTTTTTTCTATATATATGCTTCCCTTTCCTTGGTGACATCCTTCACAAATACAGTGTACATTTCCATTGTTACGCTAATGATACACAGCTATATGTACCTGTAACTAAAGCCAAATGACCTTTCCCAACTCCTACATTTAGATGCATGTTTATCAGAAATAGACACATGGATGGATATGATCTTCTGTTAAATGCTGACAAAACAGAATTATTAGTTTTTAGAGCTGCCAAATGTGGGCAGTTGTATGAGAATTTGAGTGTTAACATTGATCGCTGTATTATTTCTGAAAGCTTGACCATTGACATCTGTAAATCAAGACTGAAAACGTTTTGAACCTTTATTCACTTCATTACAGCCTACCCTAGAACCTAGAATCAGTCGGGTCCATCACTTTTTCAAACATCCCTTAACATTGATGTTTTTAAATATGGTTGTTTTATTTTGACTTTTGTTGCGATTTGGCGCTATATAAATAAAATTGAATTGAATTGAATTGAAAATTGAAATATAAATATTTATTATACTCAAACATCCCTTTAACCTTTATGTTTTTAATGTGGTTGTTGTTATTTTTTAATTTTAATTTTATTAGCTTACTGTATGTTTTGTCCTAAGTTTCTTTTATTGCAAAGTGTACTGGGACCATGCTGCATGGTGATTTTGCACTTTAAATAAAGTTGATTGATTTATTGATTGTAGAGATGTGTGTGGATTGGGTAACCTCAAGTGTTTCATCATCAAGTGTACTAACAAAGTGTTTACAGATCGATACACAGGGAGAGAGACACACCTGTGACATGTATGGACCCTGATATGTACTAAGTTACTGTGTTTTACCCATTTAAGGTGCTGTGCACATACAGTGGGGTCCAAAAGTCTGAGACCACCAGTCAAGATACTTCTATTTTGCATTTGTTTCAAATGTAATACTGTTTCTTTCATTACAAATGACAATATCAGCTCAACAACAGGAGTGAAAAGTTGAATCTTTGAAAGAAGGATTTCAGAGAATCTTTGGTATGTCCCCCTTTTGCTTTAATGACAGCATGCAGTCCAGCTGGCATGGACTCCACAGCTTTGTGCCAAACCTGATGACCCATGTTATCCCAACATGATCTGACAATGTTCCAGAGGGCTTCTTGTGATGTCACAGAAGGCTTGGCTTTCTGAGTCTTCAAGTGCCCCCATAAATAGTTCAATGGGGTTGAGGTCAGGTAACTGTGGAGGAAAGTCCATGACAGTCAGGACTCCTTGGTCTTCTTTGGTCTTCAAGTAGTTCTGGTAAAGCCTTGAGGTGTGTTTGGGGTCCTTATCCTGCTGCAGTATGAATCCCTCTCCACAAAGATGCAGACCAGAGGGTACAGCATGTCTCTGAAGAATGGAGTGGTGCTTCTCCTTGGTCAGGGTGTAGTCGATTCACTGCAGAGGTCCGACTCCAGAGTAGGCAAACCCCCCCAGACTTGAATATTCCCACCACCATGTTTCCCTGTTGGTTTGATCCACTGCGGTATCATTCTCTCTCCTGCTCGTCTCCTTACATACACCCTTCTTTTACTGCCAGAAATCTCTTACCTGGATTCATCAGTAAATAGGACTTTTCTTCATCCACAGTAAAATGCTGCTATTTCTTAGCCCCCAAGAGTTTGGCCTTGTTTCCCCTTCTGAGAAGTGGTTTAGAAACTGCTACTGGTCCTCTGAGACCACTACAAGACCGCCTTCTTTTGACAGGACTTTTGCTGATTGGAGTCTGGCGTTCTTTATTTAGCAGATTGTGTACCTGTGATGAAGTTGCTTTTCTATCTCTCTGGGAACTAAGCTTGATGTGATCTTCTGATGGTGTGGTCACTGTTGGTCTGCCTGATCGAGCTTTGGATACAACTGAACCCATTTCTGCAAAGCGTTTTAGGGTTCCATGCAGTGCTTTCTTAGAAACCTTTAGTCTGGCCATGATTTGACTCTGAGAAAGCCCCTCTTTGCTCAGAATAACACTTCTGACACTTTCACTGAGTTCTGATGCCAGCTGAGTTCATTGAACGAGCCTCTGATGAGGAGATCAGATCCACCTGAGTGTCATCTGAACACATGCTTCAATGGAAGGACACAACTCAAAGACATCTGACCTTTTGGACGAAGGAGTTCATTTGGTCAATGCCACAAATTTACTTAAATTTGATTGCAGAATCGAAATAGTTCTTCTTCATTTTACATGTCGTAACTTCTTGTGTTTTTAAATGTTTCTGAATCCTCAAACTGTGATTATTTCCAGGTTTACGTGAAAATACTTGAGATTTTCAATGTGGTCTCAGACTTTTGGACCCCACTGTATGTATATATATGGACAGACATCATTGGTAAATATATTTGTGAATCAGCTGTTGTATATATTTGCCATTTATGCAGTTTAAACCTGGATTAACACTGACTATGACTGTCTTTATAAAGGTGTGTGGTATCTTTCAGCAGCTGAGTAGGCCAACCTTTTAAACATGGAAGCATTAGATATGTGATAAACTTAATTACATAAATTAATTCTTTAGAAAAGAAATTGGAACAGAGAAAATAGTTGAGACACAATAGATTTAGGGTGGGAGGGGTGAGGTTTTACGTGTTCACATTGGAGAAAAAGGGTTAAAAGTAACTTAATCTATATTTTTATTGACAGTGCACATCAGTCAAATAGAAGACAGTGAGAGCTGTCTGTAGTAAAGATACAAATCCATCACTATAAACTAAACAGGAGTTCTAGTTCTGACATTGTTATAGAAAACACAACAACCAGCTTTATCAAAATTTTGAGCATTTGCTCAATTTTTTATTTTACTTCGTAGTGTCCTACACCAAACCTAATAGATGATTATTGTTACCAACAGGTGTCGTGGGAACCAATCAGCAGCACCCTGCGGCGAAAACAGGAAGAGGTGGCAGTGACGGTGATCCAGAGAGTGTACAGGAAACGCCTCCTGCAGCACGGACATGCCGAGGAGACGGCGGACGAGTCTGTGGTTGGTGGCAGTGGTCCACCCGCCCGGGTGGAGCTTTAGAGTGAGTTTCTGGTCCTCCCCTCAACACCCCTGACTACCTGCCAAATAAGAACCTGAAGGAGTCTATCATCTGTTTCTTCTTGCTCTCCTCTGCACCGAGGGAACTCACCTGTGGACTGGCCTCCCTGTTAGCATCAGCAGACAGACAGATCACAGCAGAGACAACGCAAATCGAGTTAAAGTTCGCTACATATCCTGAGAATCTGCTGCAAGTTTTCTTAAACTACTTTAGGTGATTTGTGACTGTAGTCCAGTCTAGATATTAGTCCCAGACCAGGTGAAAGGCCACATTTGCACTTGTCAGTCTCAGATAAAATCCAGATGAGATTAACAATACTTTAATTTAGAAATATCTGCGTCACTGCTGGTCAGATAATAAATCTGATTACAATCCATCTTTGTTCTTTGGGCTACATATAAATCATGGTCAGTCCTCCTCCAGTCCAGAAGGAGGTGGTTTGGGAACTGACAAAACACCAGAAGAAGCTAGGAACTCTTCATAAAAACAAATCATCCAATCCATCCAATAGTTGTTGAGATATTTCAGTCTGGACCAAAGTGGTGGACTGACAGTCATTCATATGCACAGAAATAAACTGCTAATGTGGCGAAAAATTTGCTGTTATAGACCCAGAATGAAAACGTATTTCAAAATCAAAACTAAACAGTCCAACAGAAACATGTAGGTGAGTCTTTGACACCTGAACAAGCCAATGTTCAAACAATGTTTCATTTATTGGAAGTTTGTTTCACAGCAGATGGATAAAAACACACGACAGTCAGCACTGCCAATACGACATTTTGTTCTCATAATATCAGGATGTTATTCTCAAAATACTTTATACTACATATACTTTATTCTAGAAATATTAAGGCTTAATTCTGGAATTATTACAACTTTATTCTGTTACGACTTAAAAATAATTTAGAAATATTTTTAAATATGAATATCCTTAATGTTAGCATAAAAAGCGACGTTAGCATTTAAAAAAGTAACATTGGAATTTAAAAAACTAACATTAGCATTAAGACACATAACATTAGCTTTAAAAAAGTAACATTATGAATTCTCTGCTGTTTATTTAAATGTGTTCCTCTAACATCCGTCTGTTAAAGGTACTATATGTAACAATATGTAACAATTTACATGTATTAATCACTTTTTATTGCCTATGTGTGAACGGAGTGTAACGTCACTTAAAAAATTTGACCCTCTTCGACTTCCGCGGTTGCCTATAACAGCCTGTGGACTGACTTTTTCCCGGAAAATCCAAAGGAGGTGACGTTATGAGCGCTCCTGAGTGTTTAGCCTCTCTTCAGATCCATGTTCAGCTCCCCTACAGCACAAACGGTGTGGAACACTAGCTAATGCTAGCTTAGAAATGAGGGGGTGGTCGCTGGCTCTCTGCACACACACACCTGCATGAATACATTGCTAATCGCCAGCTGTTGAGCTGACTGTGGCCGGCTGGGAAAACTTAACATATCGCCCAACCCTAGTATATAACTAACGATTGCTTTCTACTAGCCAAGGGTGATGCAAGGCAGGAGTGGACAACTGTAACGGTAACCTGACCACCAGGGGGCCCTGCTCCCTTCAACATACGTACATCAACAAAACAATTAAATTAGAATATTGATTACAGCTTATGAACCTTCCATGTGGACTGCTGTAGGTCAGGGTATCATACTTGCAGTTTGTCTGTGATTTAAACCATCAGGGTCCACATATTTGTTGATGTCACCTGATAAATGAGCAGATTTGTGTTGCTTTACCATTGATTCAGCTCTCACTGAAGGTCAATTTAAAGCATTAACCCCAGACTGAAGATTAACCACTGAACATTGCTTTTATACATTTTTAGTATTTTATACTTTTACTGTATTTTCTCGTTCAGTGTCGATGTTGTTTCTTTACTAAACAAACTAAATAAATAATAAATAAAAAGCTCTATATCAAAACATGTTTGATCATCGTTGTTTGATAGTTTTTATTCTAACTGGTGGGTGTCACTACTGATCATTGCTATAACCCCCCCCTCCCCAGCATCAGCTGGTGGGAGGATGAAAGATTGAATCTATGTGAGTGAGACAGTTTAATGTCTCAGTCATGGATTTGTACTGTTTGTTTCTTCCTCGCTGGTGTGAGATCGCGTTGGATATATCACATTGACTAGGATTTAACTCACAGTTCCATTCACCGCTTCACTGGGCTTTTGGTCGTCCAGGTGGTGGATGTGAACGACAGCACGCCACTCCAGGCCACTGTGCTGGAGAGCATGGCTGTCGGTCACTCTGTGATCCACATCCAGGCCATTGATGCCGACTCTGGTAACAACTCTTAGCTGGAGTATTGACTGATGGATGCAGTGCTGGACTTCCCCTTCACCATCAACAACAGCACTGGACGGGTGACGGTCAGTGCTGAGTTGGACAGGGAGACCACAGAATGTTTCACTTTTGGGGTGGGAGCCGTGGATCACGGAGTTCCCACCATGTTGTCCACCGCCTCTGTCAGTGTGACCGTCCTTGATGTGAATGATAACGTTCCCACATTCACTCAGATGCTGTACAACATAAAGATCAACGAGGACGCTGCTGTTGGAACCAGTGTGCTGATGCTGTCTGCCTTTGACTGTGATGCCAACAGCATCGTGACCTACCAAATCTCCAGTGGAAATACCAGGAGCAGGTTCTAAATTACCAGCCAGAGCACTGGCGGTTTGATCACCCTGACTTTGACTTTATTTATCCCACAGCAGGGAAATTTACAAGTCACAGCAGCAAAGACAGAAAGGTGCAGAAACACACTGTGTCAATAAAAAAACAGAAGTATTTTTAAAAAAACAATATACATATAATAAATACAGATAAAAAAGAATATGGGGAACAAAAATAGATATATACACAGGGAATATAAATATGTACAGATGTGCAGATTTATGTACAGAATTATGCAGTGCTGTTAAACAGTCTCATAGCAGTCGGAATGAACGACCTGTGGTAGCGCTCCTTCTTACACCGTGGGTGTAACAGTCTGCTGCTGAAGGAGCTGCTCAGGGCCCCCACAGTCTCGTGCAGGGGGTGAGAGGTGTTGTCCATGATGGATGTCAGCTTGGCTAACATCCTCCTATCCCCAGAACAATTGGGTTGGTGCCGGCCCGGGACCCGTGTGACTGATAAACTGAGGTTCAGTTTTGTGGAGGGAAATGAGCTGAACCTCCTGATCCTGAACCAGGCCAGCGGGGAGCTGCAGCTGAGCAGAGACTACGTCGACATAGAGGGAAATGTGCCGGTGCGCTCGTGCGTCTTCGCCGGCGAGGACAACGCACACCGCTACCCGGAATATTTCTCTCTAACGTGCGCTCACTAGGAAATGAGATGGACGAACTCCAGCTGCTGATGAGGAGAAACAAGGACTTTTATTCATCTGCTGTTTTGTGCTTCACGGAGACATGGCTGGGGGAAAGAACTCCCGACGCGGCGCTGCAGCTGGACGGATTCCAGCTACTCCGAGCGGACCGCGACGCGCACCTCTCGCGCACCTTAAAAATGAATTATTATTTTAATTATTGATTAATCGGCTGATTCATGTGTCTGTTACATGAAATCAAAGTGCAGATTACATTAACTCTTCAGAGTGAGATTTATGAAGTTCTCATCAGGACCAGAAATTGAATTCTCCTCAACTTATATCTCCATTTCTAGAAATGTCTTGCTCCCTGATCAGTTAAGACATTAAATGAATTTCCTTTAGAAAACATTTAGATGTCTAAAACTCACTGTGACTCCGACAAGATTTTTCTCTCATGTTGAAAATAAAATGTCAATCAACAGTAAGCAGTTAGATAAATGTAGTGGATCAGAAAGTAAAGACTGTTTCACTCTCTGCTTCACAGTCAGATTTCAGGCTGTGATGAAGAATTCAGGTTAAAATGAAATAAATGAAAACAAACAGCAGAAACAGAATGATGTCACACTGAGCCTGCTGCCTCAGCGAGCAACAGCATAGAGGATAGCACTGGCCACCACAGACTCATAGAACATCCTCAACATAGTCCGGCAGATGTTGAAGGACCTCAGCCGCCTCAGAAAATAGAGATGGCTGGCCCTTCTTGTAGAGGGCATTAGTGTTCTTCGCCCAGTCCAGTTTATTGTCAATTTGGACTCCAAGGTACTTGTAATCCTCTACAATGTCCACACTGACCCCCTGGATGGTCATCGGCACCTTGGTCCTCCTCAGATCCACAGTCAGCTTTGCTCTTTGTCACGTTGAGCTGCAGGTGGTTCTGCTCGCACCATGTGACAAAGTTGTCCACAGCAGCCCTGTACTCCTCCTCATCACCCTTACTGATACATCCAACTATTGCTGAGTCATCAGAAACCTTCTGAAGATGGCAGGTCTCTGTGCAGTAGCTGAAGTCCGTGGTGTAGATGGTGAAGAGGAAGGGAGAGAGGACCGTCCCCTGCGGGGCCCCGGTGTTGCTGACCACTCTGTCTGACACACAGTGTTGCAAGCTCACGTACTGTGGTGTGCCAGGCAGGTAGTTGACGATCCAGGACATGAGGGGGGCATCCACCTGCATCTCCGTCAGCTTCTCACCCAGTAGAGCCGGACCGATGGTGTTGAACGCACTGGAGAAGTAAAAAAACATGACTCTCACAGTGCTCGCCGGCTTATCCAGGTGGGTGTAGACGCGGTTGAGCAGGTAGATGATGGCATCCTCCACTCCAAGTCGGGGCTGATATGCGAACTGAAGGGGGTCCAAGTGTGGCTTGACCATGGGCCGGAGCTGCTCCAGGACGAGTCTCTCCGGGGTCCTAATGATGTGGGAGGTCAGTGCCACAGGTCTGTATCTCTTGGAGCCACTGGGACGCAGCGTCTTCAGTACAGGAACGAGGCAGGACGTCTTCCACAGCACGGGGACCCTCTGAAGACTCAGGCTCATGTTGAAGACATGGTGAAGTACTCCACATAGCTGGGGGCACAGTCTTTAAGCACCCTGGGGCTGACACCATCAGGGCCTGCAGCCTTGCTTGAGAGGAGTCTCATCAGCTGTCTCCTAGCATGGTCAGCAGTGAAGCACACTGTAGAGGTGACCGGCGGGGGAGGGGAGGAGTCGTCAGATTGGAGAGTGCTGTCAGCCTGGGGACTGGGGAACGAGGTGAGATGTGAACAGGCTCTTCAAGAGACAAAACCCCCGGAAAGCTGCCCTGAAGCGCTGCGCCGATCAGCCGATCCGGTGTTCACAGACATCTTCAACACCTCACTGGAGACATGCCACGTGCCAGCCTGCTTCAAGGCTTCCACCGTCCCCAAAAAAGCAGGGCCCACAGGATTAAATGACTACAGTTATATTAACGTACACCGCCCCTGCCCCCCCTGCGTTACATTAACGCACACACCCCCTACAGAACACTTTATCTGGACACTGCACTGTTTGCTATTTATCTTATTCTTTTACCTTTATATTTTTACATGCTTGTCTGTCAGATTATATGTTATATGTTAAAAATGTAGCACCATCAGACCATGGCAAATTCCCTGTAATGTATGTTACTTGGCAATAAACAGTTTCTGATTCTGATTCTGATTCTGAGGTGTGAGGAAAGCTCTCACGGGGGGTGGGGGGGGGGGGGGGGGTGGAATAGGTGAAGGTTGGAGGCAGACAGAAGAAGAGTCGGGGGGTGAGCAGGGCCCACAGTGTCAAATCTGTTAAAAAAACAGGTTCCGTTCACTGGCCTGGTTCACACTGCCTTTAACTCCACTCTTGTTGGTTGGCCTGTAACCCGCGATGGTCCTCATTCCACTCTAGACCTCTCTGATGTTGTTCTGCTGGAGTTTCCACTCCAGCTTCCTCCTGTACTTCTCCTTAGCCTCCCTGATCTTCACCTTCAGTTCCCCCTGGAACGTTCTCACCTCCTCCCTGTTGCCAGCTCTGAAAGCCCTCTTCTTTTCATTCAGGATGGCCTTGATGTCCTTTGTCACCCATGGCTTGTTATTTGAATAACAATGGACAGTCCTTGCTGGGACAGTGGAGTCCACACAGAAGTTGATGTAATCCATGATGCACTCTGTGAGCCCATCAGTGTCCTCTCCATGTGGCTCACAGAGTGCCTACCAGTCAGTCACCTCAAGACATCCCTGAAGTGTCTCATAAGCCTCCTCCGACCATCTCCTCACTGTCCTTATGGTTGCATTAGAGTGAATTTACACTGATGTGTCTGTACGTCAGGACTCAACAACACTACATACAACACACAATAACACAACAGTCAGTAAAGCTGCTCTCTGCTCCTCTACAGCTCAGACCGTTTATTATTGGTGTTTATACCACAGAGAATCAGCCGTTCAGAGAATCAGCCATTCAGAGAACAACGTGTAACCTGGTCCTAATTAGCCATCACCTGTGTATAATTAACCTGTGTTCCCTAGTGTTCTTTGTCTACTGTCTACCTGATTTTTGATTGCCTGTCTTTTGGGTTTTGACCTCGTCTTTTGCCTACTCCCTCCTGGATTATCTGCCTTGTTTGACTGATCTACCGTGTACTGAATGCTGCCTGTTTGCCTAGTAAAGACTGAGTTTTTACTTTTTACCCATCTGAGTCTGAGTCGTGCTTTTGGATCCTTTCCTCTGTGTACCAGTCGTTACACAGCGGAAACCTGAAGAAACTGTTAACCCAACTTTAATCTAACTTTGACCTAACTTTAATCTAAGTCAAGTCAGTGAATAAACCATAACCTTATATTGGTAGTTTTTGCTTGAAAAATAATTCAATTTATTATTTTATATATTTTATATATATATATACAGTATATATACAATTCTGTCGCTCGACTAGACTAATTGACTAATTGTTTCAACACTATTTCTGTCTGCTGATCTTGGATCTGATCCAAGGTGAGGCCTCATTCACATTCAGTCAGAACAGGAACTCAGAGAAGTGACAGTAACATGAACTGGTTCAGTCCCACAGAGTCTCAAAGGATTCAGAATTTAAACTAACAGCAGCAACATCACTTCTAACATGATCTCCGTACAAGGGAGTTTTATGTTAATCGTAAAACATATGTTTTATATGTTATTATCAAACTCTTTATGCTGCTGCATTCACAGTTATTATAGTTGTTGCAAGATGTTTTTCTCTTTATAACAAGATGTTTTCATGATGAGATATTTTGTTTTTTTATAACAAAAATTAAGAAATGCTTTCTGTATTGTGTGTTGGGGTGGCTGTTAGTCAAAGTTTCCGTCAGTCTGATTTCTTCTGATTACAATTCAATGATGTGAACTTCCAGAGATCAATCATGTTGATGTGGTGCTCACTTTGGTTTTTTAGGAGTGCACAGATCACAGTTGTTATCCAAGGTTTTCTAAAATTACATTTTCTGCACTTTCATTTTGAAACATTAGATTTTATTACAAGTTTGATCAGAATCAGAATCAGAATCAGAAACTGTTTATTGCCAAGTAACATACATTACAAGGAATTTGCTGTGGTCTGAAGGTGCTATTGTTTTGATAACAAATAAGTAGAATATAAAAGCTAAAATAAGAATAAGAATAAAAATAAAAATAAGATAAGATAAATAACAACAGTGCAGTGTCCAGATAAAGTGTCCAGTAGGGGGTGGGTGCGTTAATGTAACGCAGTGGGGACAGGGGTGATGTACGTTAATATAACGTATAGCTTGTGTTTGTGTTCTGGGGGGGGGGTTGCAGAGGGGAAGAAACTGTTTTTGTGGCGGGAGGTTTTGGTCCTGATGGACCGCAGCCTCCTGCCAGAGGGGAGGGGGTCGAACAGATGGTGTCCGGGGTGGGAGGGGTCGGTAGCGATCTTCCCTGCTCTCCTCAGGGTCCTGGAGGAGTACAGGTCCTGAAGAGATGGAAGGTTGCAGCTGATCACCCTCTCTGCAGAGCGGATGATACGCTGCAGTCTGCGTCTGTCCTTGGTGGAGGCAGCAGCGTACCAGACGGTGATGGAGGAGGTGAGGATGGACTCTATGATGGCAGTGCAGACAGCATTTTTTGTGGCAGGTTAAACTTCCTCAGCTGCCTCAGGAAGTACATCCTCTGTTGGGCTTTCTTGATGAGGGAGCTGATGTTCAGCTCCCACCGGAGGTCCTGGCTGATGATGGAGCCCAGGAAACGGAAGGACTCCACAGTGTCCACTGGAGAGTCACACAGGGTGATGGGGGCGGGTGGGGCTGCGGTCTTCCTAAAGTCAACAACCATCTCCACTGTCTTTGAAGCGTTAAGCTCCAGGTTGTTGCTGTTGCACCAGGTCAACAGATGGTCAATCTCCCACCTGTAGGCAGACTCATCCTCACCAGAGATGAGTCTGATGAGGCTGGTGTCGTCCGCGAACTTCAGGAGCTTGACAGACTGGTGACTGGAGGTGCAGCTGTTGGTGTAGAGGGAGAAGAGTAGAGGAGAAAGAACGCAGCCTTGAGGGGAGCCGGTGCTGATCGTCCACGAATCTGAGACGTGTTTCCCCAGCTTCACATGCTGCTTCCTGTCAGACAGGAAATCTGTGATCCACCTGCAGGTGGGGTCAGGCACGTTGAGCTGGGAGAGCTTGTCCTGAAGAAGAGCCGGGACGATCGTGTTGAAGGCAGAGCTGAAGTCCACAAACAGGATCCTGGCATAGGATCCTGCGGAGTCCAGGTGCTGGAGGATGAAGTGTAGAGCCAGGTTGACGGCGTCGTCTACAGACCTGTTGGCTCTATAGGCGAACTGCAGGGGGTCCAGCAGAGAGTCTGTGATGGATTTGAGGTGGGACAGGACCAGGCGTTCAAATGATTTCATGACCACAGAGGTCAGGGCGACGGGTCTGTAGTCATTTAATCCTGTGGGCCCTGTTTTTTTGGGGACGGGGATGATGGTGGAGGCCTTGAAGCAGGCTGGCACGTGGCATGTCTCCAGTGAGGTGTTGAAGATGTCCGTGAACACCGGAGACAGCTGATCGGCGCAGCGCTTCAGGCAGGATGGGGAGATGGAGTCTGGTCCAGCAGCTTTACGCGGGTTTTGTCTCTTGAAGAGTCTGTTCACATCTCTTTCAAGGACAGACAGAGGTGTCGATGCTGGAGGAGTGGGGGGCGCTGTGGGGGGCAGCTGTGGTGATAGGAGGTGTGAGAGTTCAGCCCCAGGTGTGATGAGGGGGTTGGGGCTGTTGGGCTGGAGCTGGTGGGTGATGGTGTGGGGGATGGTGTCAGGACTGTCCCATTGTCTTTCAAAGCGACAGTAGAAGTCGTTGAGGCTGTTGGCGAGGCGTCGGTCGTTAGCAGAGTTGGGGGCTCTTGGCTTGTAGTTGGTGATCTGCCTGAGCCCCCTCCACACAGAAGCAGAGTCGTTGGAGGAGAACTGGTCTTGTAGTCTCTCTGAGTACAGTCGTTTAGCTTCCCTCACAGCCTTGCTAAACTTGTACTTGGCTTCCTTAAACGCCGCTCTGTTGCCACTCTTAAACGTCTCTTCCTTTTCCAACCTCAGCTGTCGCAGTCTTGCTGTGAACCAGGGTTTGTCGTTGTTGTAACTCACCCTGGTCCGAGTTGGTACGCAGCAGTCCTCACAGAAGCTGATATATGAAGTCACAGCCTCTGTGCACTCATCCAGACTGTTGGTAGCAGTCCTGAAAACATCCCAGTCAGTACAGTCCAAACACGCCTTCAGGTCCTCTGCAGCTTCACTGGTCCACTTCTTCGAAGTTCTCACAACAGGCTTAGAAAGTTTTAATTTCTGCCTGTATGTGGGAATCAGGTGGACCATGTCGTGGTCAGAGTGTCCCAGTGCAGCGCGGGTGACGGCGTGAAAAGCGTTACTGACTGTGGTGTAACAGTGATCCAGAGTGTTCCCCTCCCTGGTGGGGCATTTAATAAACTGTTTGTATTTTGGGAGTTCGTGTCTGAGGTTACCTTTGTTAAAGTCACCGAGGACAATAACTAAGGAGTCCGGGTTGGTCCGCTCCGTTTCCAGTATCTGGTCAGCGAGTGCGCGCTGTGCATCCTGCACGTTGGCCTCCGGTGGAATGTAAACACCGACCAGAATGAATGAAGCGAACTCACGGGGGGAGTAGTAGGGTTTACAGTCTTGGACAATGTCTCAAATCCTCTCCATGACGTACTGGTCAGACACAAGAGCACCTTCAGTGGGAGACTCATTCCTCCCAAATGTACAACTGAGCGCCACAGGAAATCACTCCTGCCTGTGGCCATCAAACTGTTCAGCTCCTCCCTCTGAGTGTCAGACACTCAGAAGAAACAGACTGGAAATCTACATATACTGACAGTGCAATATAGACATACATATACATTGCTGTTGTATATATTTTTTTCTTTTATTTTCACTTAAATATTGTAAATGTGTATATTTTTATTTATTTTCTATTTCTTATTTTTGTACATACTCTTATTTCTAAATTTATGCTGCTTTCTAATCTTGAATGGGAGCACCAGAAGCCCACCAGAAGCCCGTACCTCAGTTTAATGTAGATGCAAAGGAATATGTAATTGGATCGTTGTAACAAGCATTTCAGAAAAATCACTATTCGTGATGTCAATAGAACTTGGTGTAAATGACAATTTATTTTCATGTCCTGTGTATGAAGCTTGAAAAATAATTGCTACTTTGTTGCTCAGCATTGTGGAAACCTCTGTCTGGAATGGAAATGCCTACAGCCTCGTCACTGGTCTGTTAGTATGTGCCATCTTCAGCTACTGATGACATAACGCGTGGTGTCCCATCTTCTAAGATTTCAACCTCTAGCCCTTGTAGCTCCTTTCTGAAGGGCCACTACTCAGTCGTAGGCACTCCAAAAACTAGGGGTAGGGCCAAGGGAGGGAATTGGGATTGGGCCTGAATCTCAGTTTAACACTACCTGCTGGATTTATGACATCACAGCTGGTTTGGAGCCAATCAGGGCCCCGTATGAAACTGACAGTGTGATAGACTAGTCACAAACACTGAGAATGGATTTAAAAGTGAAATAGGAGACATCTTGTATCCAGCTGTTAAACTTTAGAGATTAAATATTTACAGATTCAGAGATTCTGGATTCTGGGATCCAAATAAAGAATAAAGAATAACAAGATACCATGAGGGAGAAAGAGGAGATATTATATTAAGAATTTTTAACCAGGTAATTGAACTATTTATGGAAAAACTATGAGTATTTTTATAAATATTAAAACATGTCTGGATACGATTTTTAAGAGAGAAAAATAAATGTCAATGATAAACTGAACAAAAAGAGCTCAGCAGACAATTATCATATTAAAATAATCTAAATGATACATTCCTAATGTGTACCATGATATCCGATGGAGGATGTTTAATGTTTCATCACTTACAGACAAATAAAAACTTACAAATGTGACTCTCTTTCTTCTGTCTCTTCAAACAATATCCACAGTTCAGAAAACACTTTATTAACATCAGAAAACAAATAAACTTCAGTTCATGTTACTGTTCATGTTACTTCATCATTATTTCATCATTATTTATTAGTCATTATTAGTCACTATGCAGCATGTGTGTGTGTGGAAATAAACACATGTTGTTTTTATTTTGGTTTATTGCAATTTGGGATTTTCATTGCTTTGACCTTTGATTTTGTTTAAAGGTCTTAAAAACCATCAGGTTCACTGTCTGTCAGTGCTTTGAGCTCTCCCGACAGTGCAAAAGATTTGAAAAGTTATATCTAAAGAACCCCTTACATTTTAGCGCCACCAGCACAAACTACCTGAATTATCAGGGTTTCAGACCTGTATACACGTATACACACATATACACACACACATTTAAGTTTAAAAACATTTTTGAAAAAGCCACAAAACCCTGAATTTTCAGGGTTTCACTCCAAATCCAAAACGACTCCCAGGTGGAGGGAAACGTCCTGAACTTGACTTTCTCTGCCCTGCAGCCGTCAGAGGACCATGATGCACTGGGAGGTGGTTTCTTGTCGTCTGAGATGCTGCAGGAGCAGATCTACCTGAACCGGACACTTCTGATGCTGCTGTCCAATCAGCATGTGCTGCCGTTCGATGATAATGGCTGTCTGCGTGAGCCCTATGAGAACTACATGAGGTGTGTGTCGGTGCTGAGCCTCCACAGTACGGCAGGGTTCACGGCATCGTCCTGAGGACAAACTCAACTCAAATCCTACCTGAATGTCCAAGGTTTTTTTAGTAGTTGTTTTACAGACAGATTTATTCAACAATTAACATTTACAGACTGTCTGCCAGCGCCCCTAGAGGCTGCACAGTTGATTAGAGCCATAGTATAATATACAAACAGCATACTAATGATTTCTCTTCTTTCAGCAGTGGAACTACAAATGTAAAGTTAGAGATAAGTGACATCATTTTTGTTAGTGGAAGAAACTGACTTAAATTCTGAAATGAGCCTCTATGGATATGTGATTTTTTGCTGGTAAAGATCCAATACTTTTTGAATTCATATTTTGTATGAAGTAGGAGGAATAGAAACCTTCAACCATTACACTACTGTCAATTAGGGTAGCTTGATTATTATTATATATTATTTTTTATATATCACGATTATTTTGGTCAGTATTAAGATCATGATTATTTAACACAATTACTTTGCCATGTGGTGCAGACACCACCGTGTAACAAATCTTGCTCAGTATTTGTTGTTGTTCCTTGTTGAACTCCTTGAAACCAAAGCTCAGAGCTGAATTGGTTTCACCTGTCTTGTTGACCAAAGGCTCTCTTTCCATCATCTTGGCTTGAGCTAAGCTAAACCTGCCGCAGCCTGGCTGACAGAGAGTTTGGGTTGTTAGGGAGGGGTGCAAGCACACCACAGTAAAGGAAAGGTTGCGCTGGATTCATAGCGCAAGACAAAACGAGAGCATCATAGTGAAACAAAATGCAACACAATAATCAATCTCGTTTTCGTAATTGTTGGAAGCCAAAATAAAATTTGATTAATTGCCCAGCCCTTCTGTCAGTTACTATTGTAATAAAACCGTTACTGTTAAGGTTTCCACCTGTGACCTGTTTCCCTAATACGGGCCAGAATTCACACCTTTAAAACTGGCACTAAAACTAACAGCGGATCAGACAGTTTGTGGTTCAACAATAAGCCCGTGGTTTCTGCACCTGACGGATACCCTGCGCACGCAGTGAAGGACGACATACACTATATTGCCAAAAGTATTGGCTCACCTGCCTTGACTCGCATATGAACTTAAGTGACATCCCATTCTTAATCCACAGGGTTTAATATGACGTCGGTCCACCCTTTGCAGCTATAACAGCTTCAACTCTTCTGGGAAGGCTTTCCACAAGGTTTAGGAGTGTGTTTATGGGAATTTTTGACCATTCTTCCAGAGGCGCATTTGTGAGGTCACACACTGATGTTGGACGAAAAGGCCTGGCTCTCAGTCTCCGCTCTAATTCATCCCAAAGGTGTTCTATCGGGTTGAGGTCAGGACTCTGTGCAGGCCACTGCATCCGACGCTTTGCATTGCACTTGGTGATGTATGGCTTGCTCGGCCATGGAAACCCATTCCATGAAGCTCTCTATGCACTGTTCTTGAGCTAATCTGAAGGCCACATGAAGTTAGCGATTGACTCTGCAGAAAGTTGGCCTCTGCGCACTATGCACCTAAGCATCCGCTGACCCCGCTCCGTCATTTTACGTGGCCTACCATTTCGTGGCTGAGTTGCTGTCGTTCCCAATCGCTTCCACTTTGTTATAACACTGACAGTTGACTGTGGAATATTTAGGAGCGAGGAAATTTCACGACTGGACTTGTTGCACAGGTGGCATCCTATCACAGTACCACGCTGGAACTCACTGCGCTCCTGAGAGCGACCCATTCTTTCACAAATGTTTGTAGAAACAGCCTGCATGCCTTGGTGCATGATTTTATACACCTGTGGCCATGGAAGTGATTGGAACACCTGATTTCAATTATTTGGATGGGTGAGTGAATACTTTTGGTAATATAGTATACGTCCTGCTGCTCAAGTTTGTTCCATTGTGCTCACAGGTCATGTGGGTTGGCAGAAAGTTAAGTCTAACGACTGTGCTTTGTGACCGCACATATTGGCATCCAATAGCTAAGATGATATTCAGAGGTTTGACCTTTTGTGGATCTTCGACACCCAGAGAGGAGGGGGGCGAGGGTTATAAAAGGAAGAGCCAAACAAGGCTCAAGGCTTTTTGGGATTCTTTTTCTTGAGATATTTGGCTTTTTTGGCTTTTTGCGGCCTTTTGCTTTTTGCCTTTTTGCTTTTTGTTTACTTTAGTTTGTATTTACTTCTTTTCAAAAATCTTGTAACCATTTACTTTTTTTGGTAAAACTTAAATAAAGTCCTGTGTTGCTCCTTTCTGAGATCATCTAAGAAGTCTCCCTCAGGTAAGAAGACTACTCTCCTTGAGATGTGCCGACAGTAGATAATAATTTGGCTTTAATTAGTGAATGTTGATGAAGGTTGCTATGTTTATATTGCAATGTCTAACATGGAAGGACATGTTGAATAGGTTCAGTTCAGTTGTCTGATGTTTTTTCTGCTGTTGTTATGTTTGGAGCTAAGGATAAAGTTCTCTGAATGCTTGAAGCACAGGGTGGGATTTGAGCCATTTGAGCTCCTGTCTCTTCAAGGCCCGCCTCCCTAAAAGCCCACTTTCTTCTGATCTGCAGCCCATGAGGGCCAGGGAGACGCCTCTGAGCCCTGAGCACAGCGCACCGCTTCACACTGAGCCGCTGTGGCCGACTGCATGACAGCAACAGTAACTTAGCTTGGAAAATAGAGACATGGGGACTGAATGTGATGAACTTCCTATTTATCAGACCACAAATGAGACAAGAAGTAGGTTGGAAAAACGATAGATGCTGCTGGAGCTGAGTGTTTCTGGGGACTGGGCCTCACTGATTACTGTACAAAAACACACAACTGATTTTGGTGAAACTCCATCATTTGATGGAGAAAATGTTTTCTGGTTTTCCCTCTGATGTCTTCTGGCTGCTCTGCCTCAACTCTCTGTGATTTATGGAGTTTCCTGATGGACAGAAAGCTTTAGAAAGTAACTGCTAACTGCTGCTAACTGTTAGCTCAGTTCGCTCTGAGCACCAGGGGAGAGTTGGTGTTTACACCGCCAGCACCGGAGCTTTGGACCGCTGGGAGGAGGTTTTCAGTCCTGGGCGCCGAGAGCCAGATGGTTAGAGTCAGCTAACTAAGAGCATAGATATAGATATATATCTATGGCCAAAAGGATTGCTAGATTGCTAAATGGCGCTACGCTGGTGGCAGCCTGTTACAGCAGCTCTGTAACTTTTGATCTTTTTTTTTACTCTTAAGTGTGTTTTTTGTGTACTTTTTGTGTAATTTATTTTCATATACACAGACCCCTCAGCAAGTACGCAACTATGGATGTTCATCTGGTGACATTAGTAGTTTGCCTCTTGCTGTTTTTCGGACTTTTGGACTCTGCCTCGGGAAACTCATTCATTCACGGATCCATTGTTTACACTCGGGATCAGCTGTTAGCCCTGAGCCGCACACCGCTTCTCAGCGTAGAGAGACCGGACATCCCCGCGGAGATAAAGAGAAGGAGGAGAGGCTGCAGAGCTGGAATAAAGCGTTGGGAGCGGAAAAGACGGTATAAACCATGTATACCGTCTGTCATCATGGGGAACGTAAGATCGCTCCCCAACAAGATGGACGAGCTAGCGGTGCTAACTCGGCTTCAGAGGGAGTATCGTGAGTGCAGTCTCATGTGCTTCACCGAGACGTGGATGAATGAACTTTCCCCGGACTCAAACCTCAAACGCAACCCTGGAAGAAGAAGGGCGGGGGTGTTGCTATGTTTGTAAACGAGAGATGGTGCAACCCGGGACACATCAGCGTCAAGGAGCAGCGCTGCACCAGAGACATTGAACTGCTAGCTGTTGATATTCGGCCATACTACCTCCCGAGGGAGTTCTCACATGTTATTGCCGTAACTGTGTACATCCCTCCATCGGCCGATACTGCTGCAGACTGCGAGCTCATCCACACTGTCGTCTCTCAGCTACAGACTCGGCACCCCGAAGCCCTCCTCCTCATCTCCGGTGACTTCAATCACACTACCCTGTCTGCTACTCTCCCCACCTTCACCCAATATGTGAAATGCCACACCAGGGACAATAAAACTCTGGACCTACTGTATGCAAACACCAAGGATGCATACACCTCACTCCCCCTCCCCCCGCTTGGCCGATCTGATCACAACCTCGTTCACCTCCGTCCGGACTACACCCCCCTGGTGAATAAACACCCACCTGTGGAGAGGTCAGTGATGGTGTGGTCTGAGGAGGCCAGTGCAAGGCTCAGGGACTGCTTTGAAACAACAGACTGGGAAGCACTCTGCAGCCCTCATGGGGAGGACATTGACAGTTTGACCCACTGCATTACGGACTATATCAACTTCTGTGTGGAGAATACGGTGCCTTCCAAGAAGGTACAGTGTTTTCCCAACAACAAACCCTGGGTGACCCCTGACATTAAGGCCCTGCTGAATGAGAAGAAGAGGGCCTTTAGGTCGGGGGACAAAGAGCAGCTGCGGAGCATCCAGAAGCAGCTCCGGCAACAAATAAGGAAGGGCAAGGAGAGCTACAGGAGGAAACTGGAGGAACATCTGGGGCAGAATAACACCAGGGATGTCTGGAGAGGATTTAAGAAGATCTCTGGACATGGAAAAGGTGAGGGGAGACACCAGGACAGTGGAGACAGGGACTGGGCTAACCAACTAAACCTGTTTTTCAACAGAAAAAGTCTCCCTCCCCCATCTATCCTGCCCCCTCTTCACACCTCCTCAAGCTGCCCTCCACTCCACCCCCCTGCTCGTCCCCTTCCTTATTAACACCAGACTGTCACCAATCCACAACTCCCCCTACCCCACCCCTCCTGTCACCCCCCACGCCCCTCTCCTCAACAGCGGACCAGGTGAGAAGGGAGCTGAGATCCATCAAGGTGAGAAAGGCCTCGGGGCCGGACGGAATCAGCCCCAGACTGCTCAAGGATTGTGCAGCCCAGCTCTGTGGGGTGGTCATGCATATGTTCAACATGAGCCTCAGTCTGGAGAAAGTCCCGGCCCTGGGGAAGACTTCTTGCGTGGTCCCAGTACCAAAAACGGCGCACCCCAGGGAACTCAACCACTACAGGCCTGTCGCCCTGACCTCTCACCTTATGAAGACCATGGAGAGGATCATCCTCAGACACCTCCGACCCCTGGTGAGCACAACGCTGGACACCCTCCAGTTTGCTTAACGTCCTGGAATCGGAAATACCTACTACACAGATCCCTTTCCCACATGGAAAACACTGGAAGCATTGTGAGGATTATGTTCTTTGACTTCTCCAGTGCCTTCAACACCATCCAGCCAGCACTGCTGAGGGTGAAGTTGGAGGGAGCAGGAGTGGACCGTCACCTGGCTTCATGGACAATTGACTACCTCACCAACAGACCACATTATGTGAGGCTCCGGGACTGTGTGTCTGATGTGGTGGTCTGCAGCACGGGGGCCCCCCAGGGTACGGTTCTCTCTCCATCCCTCTTCACCCTCTACACCTCAGACTTCAGATACAACACTGTCAGCTGTCACATCCAGAAGTTCTCTGACGACACTGCCATCGTTGGATGTGTGTCTGAGGGGAACGACCTGGAATACAGGGAGGTCATCAGCGACTTTGTCAGCTGGTGTGAGCTCAACCAGCTTCACATCAACGCCAGCAAGACGAAGGAGATGATGATTGACTTCAGGAGGAAGTCATCCAGCATCACACCGGTGAACATCCAGGGTTTGGACATTGAGGTGGTGGAGAACTACAAATTCCTGGGTGTTCTCCTGAACAATAAACTGGACTGGTCTGACCACACTCAGGCCCTGTACAAGAAGGGTCAAAGCCGCCTCCACCTGCTGAGGAGGCTGAGGTCCTTCGGTGTGTGCAGGAAACTGCTCCGGACTTTTTATGACACTGTGGTAGCTTCGGCTATCTTCTATGCTGTGGTTTGCTGGGGGGGGGGGCAGCATGGACAGGGACAGGAGGAGGCTCAATAGACTGATTAGGCGAGCCGGCTCTGTTCTGGACTGCCCGCTGGACTCCATTGAGGAGGTGGGAGAGAAGAGGATGTTAGCCAAGCTGACATCCATCATGGACAACACCTCTCACCCCCTGCACGAGACTGTGGGGGCCCTGAGCAGCTCCTTTAGTAGCAGACTGTTACACCCACGGTGTAAGAAGGAGCGCTACCGCAGGTCGTTCATTCCTACGACTATAAGACTGTTTAACTGCACATAAATCTGCACAATTTGTACATACTTTATATTTTTCTGTGTATGTATTCATTTTGTCCCCCATATTTTTTATATCTGTATGTATTATTTGTATATTGTTGTTTCTTTTTAAAAAAAATACTTCTAATTCTGCTGTCTGCTGTGTGTTTCTGCACCTTTCTGTCTTTGCTGCTGTGACGTGTAAATTTCCCCGCTGTGGGATTAATAAAAAGTCTAAGTCTAAGATGCACATCTAACTAGCACATGGCAGCTAGTTAGCAGTAGTTAACGATGACTTTAGCAACAAGTAAAGCCATCTGTCCATCAAGAAACAACCTCCTACCTACCTACTTTCCTTCACTACAAAAAATGCTCTTTGTGTGAGACACTGAAAAACCTGAGTAGCAGTAAAGAGCCGTCCTGAGCAGAGCAGCCCAACAACTCAGACAGACTGAGGGGGGGATGAGCGGCCCTCTATTTCGTGGCCGTGCTTTGTTTTCTTTTGTCTTCTTCTTCGTGGGCGTGCTGTCACTGCTGTGCCCATCTGAAGAAAAGTGAAGTAGATACGAAAAGTGAAGGGAGCGTTCTGAGCAGTCTGCAGACTGAGCTTTTGGCTCACAGGGATTACTTTTACATATGTTTTCCTCATTATTTGGCAACTTTATTAACGTTTAATAGGAATATCCAACATTGTAACACTATGTATATGACAGAAAATAAGGAAAAGCACAATAGGTCCTCTTTAAGCATGTTTATTGCAGGGACCAAGTAACATTTAAATCTATAGCACCTGGGAACCCTGAAGGGAGAAGATCAAATGCCTTAGAGAGAGGGGGGTCTGGGCTCCCTAAAACCGATCCTGTCAATAAAAGATGTCTGATTAGGAACTGATGGCCACCTTAAGATGTTACCCAGTCTTTTTTTTTTTTTGGACATTCAGGTTGCCATAACAGGATCCTAGTGAAAAGGTTCAAACTGACTCAATTAAAGATCTATAAAATAGCGCCATTCATTTAGTCAAGGAAATTAAGCCTCTGTAGGAAATATAGTATTTTCTGGCCTTTCTTACAGATTGCCGCAGTGTTCAGATCAAAGTTAAGTTTCTTGTCAATGAATGTACCAAGGTACTTTCAATTATGTCTATTCCCTGACCTTTGACAGCGGTCTGGTAGGGTGGGAGTGATGCTGATCTTCCAAAGTCAATGGCTGTGTTTTTATAAATGTTTGTTCATATCTAGAAATCTGACCGACTTTATTAGTGAACCAAAACCGTGACAACCCAGGTTCCAGACCAGGAGGCAGAGTTGCAGTCCTACACGCTTCTCTGTGCTTCCATTAGAGCAGTTACCCACCCATAACCCCATAATGACTTTGTCTGCCCCCCAACCACTTAAATGAATTCAATCAAAAGTGAACAGGAGAGGAGTCATTAATAACAACTTAATAAAAATGGAGGTCGCTCCAGGTCCATACTCTCAATTTTTATCTGAATTCTCAGAGTTTTTATCAGGTTTAGTCCTTAAAACAGACAAAGTCAGTATCGTAGGTGATTTTAATATTCATGTGGACGTTGATAAGGATAACCCTGAGCTCCTCTCTCCTCCTCTCCCTCTCCATCTGTACTCATTCATGTCCCACTAATGCATGTTACTATCTTTGTATCTTCCATGGGGTCTCTTTGGTTGTGGTCGTGGTATGCCTGGCTGCATTTCGCAGGCTTCGATGGACCAAAAAGTAATTCTAAAATTATATTTTTTTCTTTCATGCTCATTTGGCATAAAAAAAGAAAATATCATTGAAAATAAACAACAAAGTTCAGTGTTTATCCAACACACCAGGCTGTACATTTTCAAGTCAGACAGAAGTTTATTGATATATTCTCAGTGTTTCCATGGTCTAATAGTAAGAGTCCATGATGCGTCGCATGCTCATGAACCTCATGTTGCTCATGCCCATGTTCATGAAGTTCCTGTACTCTCCAGGCCTCATGTACATCATCCTGCCTCTGTAGTGGGGCTGCTCGTACATCAGCCAGTGTCCGTCCATCACGTGACACGACATGCAGTTGGACATGCGGTAACGATCCATGATGTTGTCGCAATCGTCCATCAGCTCGTGCATCTGGCCTCCAAAGTTCTCCCTCTCGTAGATCTTCATCCTGTATGACCCGCGGTGCTGAAACCATCCATAATCAATAATCAGTAATCAGTCAGCATTCATTAGAACACCTGAACTGTTCTCTGTGGTGTGTTAAGAGACAAATAAGGACTGATTTCCTGCAAGACCTGAATATAGGATAAAGATCTAACATGTGATTGGTCAGATGTAGTCCAAACTGATACACAGTGATGAAGAAGATTTCGGTGCTGTGCTGTGATTGGTTGTGTGGTTACCATGGGGATCATGCGGCAGGACCTGATGCAGTCGCTCATTCCCATCATGCTCATGTAGTCAGAGTACTCGCCCCTCCTCAGGAAGAACTGGTTGCCCATGAAGTTGGTGCGGTCGTAGACCATGAAGCAGCCTCTCTCCACCCTGCAGGAGTGACACCTGCTCAGGTAGGACGACATGTCGGCACAGTCGCTGCTGCACTCGTAGGAACGGCCCTGGAAGTTCCTGTCCTCGTAGAAGACGACCTGACCATGGGACAGAGACCACAGGAGGAAACATGATACATAAAGATACATCTTTCCATCAGACTGAAACAACAAAAACTCCCACCTGGAGAGCTAACTGACTGAATCTGACTGGTGTTTTGCACTATAAATATATTTCTCTCTTTTTTTACAAAGATGCAGAATTGTAATCAACATTATAATATATATATATATCTTATAATACAGTAACACTCTCCTCTATTCATTCATGCACTGATAATTAGTCTAGCGAAAGTTCAGTCAGGAAGACTACTCTTTTGCATGCTTAGGCGGTAGTTTATTTTTCTCATTTATTATTCATCCTGCCTGTCACTCCTTTCTCATAACTTCCTGCTGTCATTGTCTGGGGCATCAATTGACATATCATCTGTTCATTAGCTGATCACATCTACCCAACAGCTCCGTGACATAACTTTGTTGTTAGCCTATGGTCTTGCTGCTGTCTTTTTAAATATGATTCTCTTTCTCTGCCTTTGGTATGTAGGCCCTCCACCTCCCCATCACCGCCCAGCCTCTGCAGATTGATCAGCTTCATCATTTCCTCAACCTATCAGCCTCAGCAGAGTCATCAGCCACCACCACCAGTGTCTGGACTCATGGGGGGATATATCTTGCTGCTGCACAGTCGCCCCTCGATTACAAAATCTCCCTGTAGAGTCTAAGCACCAAAGACTTTCTGTCAAGACTTCATTACCTCATGTCATCAAAAATGATCTTTACCTCATTACTAAGCTGTCTCCTCCTGTGGGATGGAAATCTATTTTCTTTCATAAATGCTGTCCTGGATCTCATGTAGTACCACTTACATGCTAACAGGTGGTATTTTTGAAAATAACAACAACAGACCTGTAGTCACTCTGAAATAAGACTGTGACTAAAGAGAGAGAAAAAAATGTTAATGTTTTTATTTGATCAAGTTATTTTATGTTTGTACTACAACAATAAACTTAACTTAAACCGTTAGTAAAGAGTCACTTACGAGAAAGAAATCTAAAAACAGATATTTTTAAAGATCTGAGAAGAGAAGTTAGAGGTTTCCATGTTGTGTTTGCTGTTTGTTGATCTCACCCTGCTCATCATGTTCATGCTGCTGGAAGTCATGCTGCCTCTCTGGTTGCTGATGTTGCTGCTGTTGTCAGTGGTGGTTGCTGTGTGTTACCTGTGGAGCAGCTGCTGCTCTTTATAGCACCTGAGCAGCTGAAGCCTTTTGTCCAAACAGCCTGAGCCAGCAGCGCGACATAAAAGAGATGCTCAGTGTTCGGCATTTCTCTTAGAAACTACAGACAAAGAGCTACAGACAGCAGCTGTGTGTCTCCTTCAATCCTCTGTTCACTCTGTCCACAACGCTTTCTGGAACAAAAACCTGAAGACAAAACAAAACAACTGAGTCATATATACAGACTTTTTAAACATTTAACTTAAAACATCAAAACTCCTCATGCAATTTAACTTTGTCCCAACATAAAGCTTCCTGTTTCTGCTCTGAAACAAGCAGACGAATTATCCAAAATAAACTTTCTTTTAATATTTGTGTCGAAGTTTTGTATCAGAATTTTGTTGGAAATTTTTTCAGTTTTGGACTCAGTAGCAGATTAAATGTCAGCGAAGAATTTATTAGTTTGAATAAAATATGAATATATAGAAATATATATGGAAACATTTTCAAGTGATTAAATAAAGATTAAAAAGATGACAAATAAACAGGTCAGGGCTGAAGTGATCTCACTGCTGTTTGTGAAAAATATTAACTTTAAAATGGAAATCAGAAAGAAAACATGAATTCTTTATTTTCAAAAGACAGAATTATAAACAAAACCAACAAACTGTTAAATAAACTAAATACTATCAAACTCACATGATTGAACTGAATGAACATGAATGTTGTCTCAAATGAGAAAAAATCAACACAACTTTAGAGTAATCAGCAAGTTTAACAGAAGAACTTTACAGTTTTGTCAGTGTGCTTCCTGGATTGTGTGTTTGGTCATTTGTTTTTCATGTTATTTTGTTACTTACCTCTCCTCTCGTTTCGGACTACTTGACTTCCTGCCTTTGTGTGTTTCCCGCCTGTGTGATTGTCTGTACCTGCCCTGATTAGTTTCACCTGCCCTTCATTATCATCATTATCCTCACCTTGCTTCTATATTTAGTCTGTGTGTTTCCCTCTCTGTCCCTTGTATGTTATTGCTGTGTGTTACCTGTCTTAGCTCCCTGTTTCCCCAGTGTTCCCAGTGTTTTTGAATTTACTTTTTGGACTTTGATTCTTGCCTGCTCTCTGTCGGTTTTGTTTGCCTTTTTGGACTGCTTTCCCGGTTTTGACCACTGCTTGCTTCACCATCCTGTAAGTCTTTATGGAAGCAGCCCAGCACAAATACTAATTTACTCAGCCCAGCTGACACCTGTTCCTGTGCTGCAGAAAAGGCTCTGGCACCTGTTCTAGGAACCATTCAATTCAATTGAACCCTGCATTCTGGGAGTGCAGTGCTCTAGTGGGGTAATAGGGTACAATGAGCTCTTTAAGATATGATGGTGCCTGACCAGTAAGAGCTTTGTAGGTGAGGAGAAGGATTTTAAACTCTATTCTGGATTTTATGGGGAGCCACCGCAGAGGCTAATATGAGAGAAATATGACCACTTTTCCTGCATGGACTCCAAATGCATGGACACATTTTTCTGCATCTGTTTGAGACAGGATGTGCCTGATGTTTCAATGTTACGGAGGTGGAAAAAGGAAGTTCCTCATGGTAGCGCTGGAGGTCAGGGCAATGCCATCTAGAGTAACTATATCTTTAGATAACGTGTTTCGGAGGTGTTCAGGGCCAAGAACAATAACTTCAATTTTGTCTGAGTTTAACATCAGATAACAGGTCATACAGGTTTTATGTCCTTAAGGCATGCTTGAAGTTTATCTAACTGGTTTCATCTGGCTTGATCAATAGATTTAATTGGGTATGAGCTGCGTGTGTGTGTGTGTGTGTGTGTGTGTGTGTGTGTGTGTGTGTGTGTGTGTGTGTGTGTGTGTGTGTGTGTGTGTGTGTGTGTGTGTGTGTGTGTGTGTGTGTGTGTGTGTGTGTGTGTGTGTGTGTGTGTGTGTGTGTGTGTGTGTGTGTGTGTGTGTGTGTGTGTGTGTGTGTGTGTGTGTGTGTGTGTGTGTGTGTGTGTGTGTGTGTGTGTGTGTGTGTGTGTGTGTGTGTGTGTGTGTGTGTGTGTGTGTGTGTGTGTGTGTGTGTGTGTGTGTGTGTGTGTGTGTGTGTGTGTGTGTGTGTGTGTGTGTGTGTGTGTGTGTGTGTGTGTGTGTGTGTGTGTGTGTGTGTGTGTGTGTGTGTGTGTGTGTGTGTTGGCCCTGGCCCAAGCGCACAACCACATGGACCTCTGTGACTAACTTTGGCGTGCATGGAGGATTCATCGTTAATGAGTGGATCTTGGATGGAGGTGTTCAATTCATTCTCTATTAATGATGAGTAACAGACCACTCTGGCATTATGGAGGGCCTTATATTTTAAGACTATCTTGCCAGACCAAACATTGCTCTTCCAGACGCCACTTATTTTCAAGTTTTGGTAATGTTTGCTTTAATTTGTGGGTTTGGGGGTAATACCATGAAGCTTACCTCCTATGTTTTGAGGGTGGGATTAAAACAGTGAGTGGGTTTATATACATTCTGACAGAAGCCAATCAACAATAAGATAACACACACACACATAGATGAACTTTGACATTAGTTTAGGCCATTAGTAAATGTTAAGTAAAAGAGGTGATGTAAATACACTGGGTTTTCTAAACCTTATCTGGATAATTGGATTGAAAGAATCCAATTTATGTGCCTCGATTGGAAAAACTGATTTCCAACCATTTTTCCATCGACGGGATAAAAAGCTGATTATAATAAATTCTGTATTTATAGTTATAGATATTTTTCTTAGTTTTTGTAATGACTAAGGACAATCATTTGTAAATATTACGATTGAAGAAGATGACTGTACAGTTTTGTATGTACATAAGGAAACAGCACCACCCTGATGGACAGAGGGCTGAAAACGTTTGGTGAATAAAGCAGAGTGGTGTACTGGAGAATAGCTGTAATATTTGTGCCACGTGTTTTAAGTTTGGACTTACACTGGTTTGCACCTCGCTGTGTGTTCGCTCAAGTCAGAAAAGGGATTTTATTGTGAAACTTCTGTTAAGGAAGTGTTGAGTGAATGATAGCTTAACAATGATGTCAAAAAGTCAAAGTTATTGGAGTTAATCAGTAATAAACAGTATTATTGAGTGGTAATCCTGTTATATTAATGAATTAGTGGTGAATCATACTGAAATTACTATGTGACAAAATGTAGCACAGATAATTAATGGCCACCTTTATTTGAAAAATGAACAGTATTTCTTCACGTTGTGGTTAATGAAACAGACAGTAAAGTTTACTGAAACAGAACTTTATTGTTTCTCAGCTGTTGACAGTGTTTAGTAGCAGGAGTCCATGATGCGTCTCATGCTCATGAACCTCATGTTGCTCATGCCCATGTTCATGAAGTTCCTGTACTCTCCAGGCCTCATGTACATCATCCTGCCTCTGTAGTGGGGCTGCTCGTACATCAGCCAGTGTCCATCCATCACGTGACACGACATGCAGTTGGACATGCGGTAACGATCCATGATGTTGTCGCAGTCGTCCATCAGCTCATGCATCTGGCCTCCAAAGTTCTCCCTCTCGTAGATCTTCATCCTGTATGACCCGCGGTGCTGAAACCATCCATAATCAATAATCAGTAATCAGCCAGCATTCATTAGAACACCTGAACTGTTCTCTGTAGTGTGTTAAGAGACAAATGGGGCAGCATGGTGGTGCAGTGGTTAGCACTGTCTCACAGGAGGTAGAGCAGGGTAGAGCACATGTCGAAGTGTCTCTGAGCCAGACACTGAACCCTAAGTTGCTCCTGATGGAGGCTAGCACCTTGTATAGCAGCTTGGTTGCCATTGCTGTTTGAATGTGTGTGTGTGTGAATAGGTGAATGAGACCTGATCTGTTAAGATTGAAAAGCGCTATATAAGTAAAGACCATTTACCACTTACAAATAAGGACTGATTTTCTGTGAGACCTGAATGTAGGATAAAGATCTACCATGTGATTGGTCAGATATAGTGAAGAAAACTTCGGTGCTGTGGTGTGACTGGTTATGTAGTTACCATGGGGATCATGCGGCAGGACCTGATGCAGTCGCTCATTCCCATCATGCTCATGTAGTCAGAGTACTCGCCCCTCCTCAGGAAGAACTGGTTGCCCATGAAGTTGGTGCGGTCGTAGACCATGAAGCAGCCTCTCTCCACCCTGCAGGAGTGACACCTGCTCAGGTAGGACGACATGTCGGCACAGTCGCTGCTGCACTCGTAGGAACGGCCCTGGAAGTTCCTGTCCTCGTAGAAGACGACCTGACCACAAGACAGAAGACAGATTTAAATATAGTGATGAGGTTTGACTGACTGATGAGTCTGAGGCTCTTTCAGCTGGTTCCAGATGATCCACATCCTGATAAACCTATCACATCCGGTTAGATTTCTGTTTCACTTGATCCTGATACACTGTGATGTCATAGATGATCAAGATAGCTGCATGTTTCAGACTTGGTGCATGATGGAAATCCTCTGACTGTCCCCTGATCTAACAGCTGATCAACAACATGATGTTTATAAAAACTTTTCAATTTCTGTTAATTTGGAGAGATTCAGATTTTGCTCCGTGAAGATTTATTCTGTGTAATGTAATAAATAAATGTTATTGGTCAATGTTGACTTTTATCAGACAGGCTGGATAATAATAACAATATAATAATAATAGCAGTGATAGTTCTACTCTAAAATGAACTTATTTAATTATTTAAGTGTCATGATGTGACACAAAACTTCTGCTAACAATGAGGTGATGTAAGGATTCTTAAAATAACCCAACAGTCTGAATATCTGACAGATCAATAACAAAAACTATCATCCTGTTTTTCGTGTGTTTTGACAGTTGATTCATGTGTTGACAAATGTGTTGAAATTGATTTAGTTTGAAAGGAATGGGTCCAGCATTGAAGTCCGATCAACTGATTTCTTTAACTTCAGTTTAACTTGTGATCAACTTCTCTTTAACTTCTCTTTAACTTCAGTTTAACGTTTCTTTAGTTGCAGTTTAACTTACCTCTAATTTCTCTGTAACTTGTCCTTAAAATTCAACTTCTCTCTTTAATTTCTCTTTAACTTCATTTTAACTTCAGTTTAACTCTAGAACCCTAACCCTCTTAGTACACAAGCATAAAGCCTGCTTTAGGGATGGCCAACAGTTTCATAAGGAGGGACTCAAATGCACTAACATACGCTAACATACACAAACATAGACTCACATGGACTCACATAGACTCTCAGAACAGAAACTGAGTCTTAAAGTCATGACGGACACAAACATGATTATCACAAGTTTCTTTTAACTCATTAAGAGGAAACTTTTAGACCAAAGATGTTCAGTATATACAGCACCTGGATCTGATCTGACGGAAAGTGGGTGTTCCCAAACTTTCAGCCTTAATTTTGTTGTTCATTTATAATTGGAAGCTTTATTCTTCATTTATGTGGAATTTTTGTTTTTCTGTGAACACATTTCACGTTTTCATATTCAGCTGCTTTAAAATGATTAAAAATCATCAGTTAATTGCGGAAGTTAGGTGGACTTGATGAACTGTGTTGTCTTATGTGTCCTTCATTTTTCTGTTTTACCAGATCACATTGTCCAGGAAATTATCTGTATATGTACGTACAGCATGTACAAATGTACGTGTGTATATGTATATACAGTATGTACAAATGTATGTGTATGTATACATACAGTACGTATATAATTATATGTATGTATATATGTATATGTTACTCAGATTGTGAGGTACTTTGGGGAAAATCTTCTTAATATAATATTAGTGATTTTGGTTGTAGAAACAAAAATGACTTGACTGGAAATGATAAAGACACGATTGACCTAAAATTCTATTTTCACTTAATTATTGTTGTTGTGAAAACAGTTGAAGCTTGGTGATGAAGCATTTTTGGGATAGTTGAAGAAATTGTGAAAATCCGAGGTCAGAAAGACGTGACATTTCAGGTGAAAAATGTCACTGAACTCAGAGATACGTGTTTTCCAGCTGTCTCACACTATGTAAGGAAGTCCGGGAGAAGTGATGCATGCTGGGACTTACCCTGCTCATCATGTTCATGTCGGTGGCAGACATGTTGGCGTGTTGTTGACGTTCTGCTCTGTGCTGACGGAGGTGGACGGCCTTCACACCTGTGTGAGCTCCCAGCTTTTATACACCTGAGTGTCACTCACTGCTTTGTGTGTCAGAGCGCCAAGTCAGCACACACACAAAGCCTCTTTGAAAGGGTTAACAATGACTCTGTGAGGCCTTCAGCTGCTGTTTTCATAAACACCAGCACTTTGTTAACCTGTTCAACTCTGAACAGCAAAACAACACACCTGTCTGAACCTTTAAACCTTCACATTACACTGAAATTAGCCTTTAAATCCCTTTGAACTTTGACAGCATCATACCAACTGTGTTTCATGCTGTTACAGCTCATATCATGTTCACACTGTTCAATTCAATTCAGTTTTATTTATGTAGTGGCAAAGTTATCTTAGGGCACTTTTCATAGTTCTCAACCGTAATCTAATATAATATTGTCTCACCAGGACCTGAAGCAACATTCCAACAAAGCTCCCTGCATTGTTTTAACGCAGAGCTGATTTCAGTCTGACCTGTTGCAGCCCTGAGATAACTTCTGTTATGATTTGGTGCAATATAAATACATTAAATTGAATTGACAATGAAATCTGATCCAGTTTGTCCAGTTTGAGTAAAGTCTTTATTTATCAGACACAGGCACAGGTTTATAATACAGGATTTTACAACTCTGGAAGGTTATCACAGAGACAACTAAAACCATATTTCCTCACGATGGTCGAGAGGTAAACAGTAGGAATACAGTATTCACAATACAAAGTCATCTACCGGGAATGTACACTTGCATGTATGTGATGGGCCAATGCAGCTTCTTGCCGGGTGACGTCACATAAAGTTGAGTCAAGTTCAACTTTTTGTCGGTGAGCCGACTATTTCTCCGGACTGGTCTTATTCAAATGAATTAGAGGGCTGCATCACACAGGGCAAGTGTCAGTCTCAGTCTTTGAGGCTGAGTTTTGAAGTGAGATCTTCACAATCTGGAATGGAAACCAACCCATAAGCCAAAATGCAAAAAAGAATAAGAGATCTGATCTGAAAGGGACTCGAGGATTCACTCAGGTATTGGACATATTGACACAGAGACCTGCAACAATAAAACAGGTCCCTAAAACCAGTCTTAATAACAGGCCTTGTCTAAGTTATATGTATACTCAGGTCCCAGTTTGGGCCTCGGTTACTGAGTAACTATGTGGACCTGTGAAGACCTCTATTTTGTAGACCTCTTTGATAAAAATTAAAAGCATAATATGAATGTCAATTGATTCAACTTTCTGAATTCATCCAGCCATGCTGTGTATGTTAATGTCTGTCTGTCTGCCTGCCTGCATGCCTGCCTACCTGGTGATGAAATGTGGTTCAGACCTTCATGGTCCCCTCAGGATGAACTGTAATAACTTTGGTGATCCTCTGACTCTTCATCTAGCGCCATCATCAGGTCAACATGTTAATGTGTCCAGACCAAACACCTGCAGAACTGATGACATTCATCAGCCTCTGTGTTTACTGCTGTGTTTAATGTTAGCATGCTAACACGTCCATATAAGATGGGGAACATGGCATACAGCAGCATGTTAGTAAAGCTGCAACGATTAATTGATTAATTGGTTGACATCGTGACTGAAGCATGGTGATACTATCGTATCATGGGGTCTCTGGTGAGTCCCACCCCTATAAATTATACTGTGCAACAAGAATAGCTTAAGATGGACTGAAAGTTTGCCCCTCCCCCACTCACTGCTCTCCTTGGCCTCTCACCTATAAAGATTCCGCTCTCTAGCTTCCAGAAGGATGCCTTGGTCATCTCCCCCCTAAACACCAAACAGTTGATTCTTATGGGCTGGAAGTCTCCTCAGCCACCATCTCATATACATTGGGTGAGAGATTTAATGAGTTGCTCATATCTCGAAAAGATTAGATAGACCCATTTATTTCCTCTCCTCTACTGACTCCTCAAGTCTGACTCACTTTTGAGGGATTACCTCCACACAGTCCTGAACGTCGGGATTTTGTATTTCCAAATCTAGTAAGTGAACCTTGAGTGAAGATTTCTTTGTCAAAGGTTAACGCCACGTTCTGTTCATTTCTGGGTGAGAGTTATTCACACCTGTGAAGGTATATTATTATATATGATTATATTTTTTACCAATGTGATTTCTAGATATGAGAGCCGCTCCATCCAAAGTGGGATCAATGCCGTCCCTCCTCATCAGACCAGGACTCCTCCAGAGAGTCCGCCAATTATCTACGAAGCCCACATCGTTTGCTGGACACCACCTCGACAGCCAGCGGTTGAATGATGACATGCGGCTAAACATCATAAAAGTCATCACTGGTCAGATTGGGTAGGGGCCCAGAGAAAACTACGGAGTCCGACATAGTTTTTGCAAACGTACACACCGGCTGCACATTAATTTTTGTGACCTCTGATTGGCGTAATCGGGAGTCATTACTGCCGACGTGAATAACAATCTTACTGTATTTACGCTTATCCTGCAGTTTTAAATTTGATTAAATTGCGCCCACTCTGGCCCCAGGAACACATTTTACTATGGTCGCGGGTGTCGCTAACTTTTGAGTGTCTTTTAACGTTTGAGTGAAGTGGGGAGAATCTGTTAGAAACATGAGGTGGTTGGTGGTGAACCGTGGGCTTCTGCTTTGGACTGTGCTTCCTTCGGACAGTCACCAGCCTCCCTGGCTTCCCGGCTGCTTGGGAACTGCTGGGGGACGGCTAGCAGGAACTACACTGGCTCGCCTCCAGAACGCTAAATAAACTACACTTATTACATTTAGCACTATCGCTAAAAGAGGCAGGGGAATAACTAAACATGTGACACACTGAGCAGGACAGAGCAGGAGAGTGAGGAGAGAGAGAAGCCATCGCTAACTGCTAAGCTAATGTAACAGGCAGAATAGTGTGTAAACAACTGTGAGATTAGCACAAAAAGTAGGAGAAAACTATCAGTGTTAAGCAGAACTAGTGTACGTTTAACTGGTTAGCGGCTGATTAGCCGCTGTAATGAAATATATTCAAATTTAACTTGTTAGAGCTTAGCGCAGCCAAACATACACGCTACCAGTGACACAGAAACCGGAAATGACGCAATACGCTTATCGCAGTACGTCAGCATCTATATCTAAACTCCGCTCAGCTCTGTTGGTGTTTAAAATCTGAAATAAAACACAAACCAACTGGCAAAAACAGATATATAACAGACATATTAACTGGTGTTAAATATTCTAAAGTAAAGACACGAGTGATTTTAACTGGAAGCTTTTATTAAAAATCATTTTGGGTCCAAAGTTTTGGCCAAAAAATGACAGGAAATACAAAATGAGGAAGTAAAAAAGTTGCAGTCACATGATTTGAACATCACAGTTTCATCATTTTAAACTGGAATCAAATGATCAACAGTTACTTTGATTTACTCACATTCAAACACATTCAACTGATTTACAAACTTTTACAGGCTTTAAATTTTACTGAAAGTTCTGTTTAAATTAAAAAAATGGATTCTATTTGTTTTCTCATTTGATGAACCAGCCAATTAAATTAATCTGTTTCAAATCAATCAGTTTCAGCTGCTTCCGACTTATTTTCCACACTCACATTTAAATGGACTTAATGAGTTTTTATAGTTCATTACCTGTTCAGCGCCTTTTAATAGCTTTGATAGTTACTAGTTAATAGTCTTTTGTGTGTAAAAGTAGCTGGCAGCAGAGTTTGAAAACGTGATGGTGCGTTCAAGAATGCTCAAACATCCCTCATTAAAAGGCTCCATGTCCAATTTGGAAATTAGCTGAAAATGAAACTTTCAATCTTTGTCAGTGGTTTAATTTAAGAAAAATAAGTCTTGGGTTTCATTCAAACAAGAGAATCTAATTTTGGAATGAAAATCTTTCATTTTTTCACTTTTTCTTCTTTGATTATTTCAGGTCTCAGAGGAAACTGTTCACTTCATATGAAAATCAGAGGGCAGTATTCTCACTTCTGATTGGCTGCTGAGAAAAGGTCAACAGGTCAGATTTAACATCACAGATTCAGTTAGAAAATGTGTCATGTTCCTTTAATTCTGCTTCCTTTGACTCTCTGAATATGACCTTTGACCCTAGAACAGACAGTCGCTGTAGATTTGACCTTTGACCCTAGAACAGACAGGTGCTGTAGATTTGACCTTTGACCCTAGAACAGATAGGTGCTGTAGACGTGACCTTTGACCCTAGAACAGACAGGTGCTGTAGATTTGACCTTTGACCCTAGAACAGACAGGTGCTGTAGATTTGACCTTTGACCCTAGAACAGACAGGTGCTGTAGATGGTGACCTTGTGGCTGATCTCCTGCAACAGCTCCTTCACGGCGGCCTCCAGCTCCACCAGCTGCTCTGCCTTCACTTCCAGAGTCCGCTGGTTGTCTTCGTAAGACTTCTCCAGATCTGAAAAACACCATGTTTTTTCACTATTTAACTTGTTCACACACAGAAATGTAATGTTTTTACAGGGACTGCATTTGCGATGTTGACTGAAACTGCTGCCATAACGCGTAAATAGAAACACTCGGTGGTCGAATGGTGGACTGCTGTGTTCAGACATCCACACGGCGCTCTGCTGACATGAGGGTGGAGACAGGAGGTGTGATGTCAGTGTGATGTCATTGTGACGTCACCTTTGAGCAGCTGCAGTTTGTCGCTGGCTTTCAGCAGCAGCTCTTTGGCTTCCTGCTGCAGTAGCTCCGCCCTCTTCTTTGCATCAGCCACACCCCCTGCCTTCTGACCAATCAGCTGCTCCACTGTAGCGTATTTATCCTTTAGCTCTGAGTCCAGGTCCTAAACACCCACACAGAACCAAAAACACACATATTTGGTGACATGAATAATCTTATCAACAAAAACAGACTGGACAAAAGACTAAAAATAATCAGCACACATGTGAGTGTCCTTCACTGACTAAACTGCTGTGTGTATTAAATGTTAACTGATTAACAATCCAACAGGTGAACTCACCTTCTTAACCTCCTCTGCCATCTTTCCGATGCTTGCTGCGTCCTGATTGGTCTGTTTGGTGCTCAGTGTGACGTTCAGAGCTTTGTCTCTCAGCAACGTCACATCCTGCTCGAGCCGCTGAAGCCTCTGGGTGGCGTTATTCAGCTTCAATTCTGCATCTGCCGCCTCCGACTCCACCTGAATGCAACACGGACAGATGACACGTTACCTGCGTAACACGTTTCTGACATCACTGAAGTAAATGTTTTAAACCATGGGTCAGTACTGACAGAGGACAACAAGGTGTTGGTGTTATGGATATCGGCGGCGGCCTGCTGGATGGCGCTGCTGGCGGCGGTCTGAGCTCTCTGAGCTTCTTTCAGAGCTTGCTTCACCTTCTCTGCAGAGCCCTTCACGTCTGCTGCCTCCTCGCTGATGAACACAGGAAGTCACATTTCATCAGTTTACTACAGGCTGTTAGAGAGGTGAGACTTAAGACCTTTTAAAGACCAAATATTAAGAAAATCAAGAACCTTAGTGGAACAAGTCTGCATGGAGATTTGATGATTTTGATTTAGCAAGGGTCACTGAAAGATTAAAATGTGTTGTGAAGAACCTTGTTAAAGTCTTATTTGGCTTTGAGAACTTGTGAATGTTGTGACTAAAACAGAAATAACTGGCTCTGGTCAGGTAAAACTGTCCTGGATAAACCGGTACGACTCACCTGGCTAGACGGGCCTGGTCCAGCAGGTTCTCTGCTCTCTGGATGTTGTCGGCGCTCTGCTGCAGGATGGTCTCCACATGTCCCAGTTCTCCCACCTTCTGTCGTATCTCATCGGTCAGGTTCTGGAGCTGAGCTGGTGTGGTCGGCATCTGCATGGCCAGAACCTCATTGGCCACCAGCTCGATGCTCTCCAGGTCTGCAGCGTCCTCTGAAACAGCAGAAAAAAGTGGTTTGATTCTCACCTGTCTGATCATCTGACTGCTCGTGTTTCTGACCTGTCAGGCTTCTTTAGATACGTCCATTTAAAATAACTTCCCTTCTCATGGTGGAATATGTGGCAGCAGATCAGCTCTTAATTACATGAACATAACAGTGGCCAAACATCTGTTTTATTGTTTTTACTGCTTTTGATACAGTTGACCACTTTGTTATACTTGAATGTCTTGAGCACTGAATAAGCCTCTCTGGAAGTGGTTTAGATTGGTTTTAATAACTATCTGAGAGGACGTTCAAAAGCATCATATCGGTTAACATTTTTCTACAGGTGATTCTCAGATCTTCTCCTTTGATGCCAATAATTTAATTTTGCTTTGCTACGAAAAAGTCCATTAAAATAAGTTATAATCTGATCTCAGAGGAGTGATATTTGGGAAAGCCGGGCTAAGACACTGACTCAAGGTTCTGGAGGGAGTTATGTTGGAAGAACATCATGCAATATTTTCTGGCATCAATCATCAGAGTTTATCGGGGACAGCATGAAGGCTGGAGGCAGTGTGGTTAAAAAGGATGAATGGTAAAGAAATAATGAACATTTTTGGAATAGAAGTTGCTCTTTTGTCACATTATTCCTGTAATGTGTAAAATCTCAGAAAACCTCATGACATGAAGAAATGTCTTCAGTCAAAACCCTGGAATGAAAATGTCAACAAAATAAACTGTCTGGAAAACTGACCTTCACCTTAAGACTGTGATATGATCAATATGTAAAATACTGGAGAAAATGGACAACATACAGTATATGAGCTGTAAGTCATTACATACTGGATGTCAGACACTAACAGACCTTGTTCCTGTATAATGTTGTCCATGTTAACACCGTTCTGCCCGAAAAGTTGCAAAAAAAGAAAAACTGATGTCAGAACTTTCTTCAGTTAAAGAAGTTATCATTATTCAGACTCCTCAGTCTAACATTAAAAATCTCTGTGTCACAATTGGTAACGGTTTTAATTTGACATCAAAGTGAACTCTTCTATCCGAATATCCAATATATATATATACACATATTATATAATATATAAACCAACAGCAGGAAGTCACATGACTCTGAACACCTGAAGTACCTGAAGTCCTAATATCTCAGGACATGTTTGACGTTTAGTCATGATAAACAGGAAGTGAGAGACGTACGTGTGAGGAAGTCTCTGATCTGTCTGATGAGACCTCTCAGCTCCTCGTTGCTCTGTTCAACTTTCTGTTTGGTTCTGTTGGTCTTCATCAGGACGTCTTGAGCGCCCAGCTTCGCCTCATCTGCTTTTAGTTTGGCTTCCAACACCTGCAGTCAAAGCACAGAGAACATCTACTATCGTCCACCTACACTAGAACCAGCACATACCAGGTCCCATCAGAGCCAGAACCAGCACATACCAGGATCCGTCAGAGCCAGAACCAGCACATACGAGGACCCGTCAGACTCACCATCTTGGAAAGTTTCTCCACTTCCTCCATGGCGCTGATGATTTCCTGTTCAGAGTCTCGGGCCTTCCTCCAGGCAATGCTGGCTGTCGTCACCACGCCGTCACATCCTTCACCTCCACACTTGGTCCGACCCTCAGAGTCCATACACCCCAGCCCTCCACATGGAGAGGACCAGCATGAGTCCTGACCTGATGATGGACTGCCGCAGGTCTTTAAGTACCAGGACAGACCGGAAAATAAACACGGATTCCGTAAACTGGAGGAGTTTAATGCAAAGATACGATATTTGTTTATTTCACTAAAATATCAGTAAATCGTATACATCTGTATATTCTGACGTTTATATTCCTCAAATATGTGTATATGTAGAAGTTTAATACAGAAGAAAAATAATGCACAAATTATTTTTAAAAAGTTTTGAGTATGATACAATCTATAGTGTCTTTCACACATCAATGCAAACCTGAACTTGAATGCAAATATCTGAATCAGTTGGACTTTAACCTGCCAACACCCTAGTAACACATTCACACACCAATGACGACCTTTGGCCTCCATCGGGAGCAAGTTAGGGTTCAGTATCTTGATCAAGGACATTTTGACATGTGGATCCAGGGGTCAAATCCCCAACCTGCTCTACAGTGCAAACCACTGTGCCACCATGCCGCTCCTGCAGAGTGCCAGAGGCATGAAAAAAACAAACATTCAAAGTCCAGTGTGTGAATAGAGCAGGTAATTGTCTTTTTTGCTTGCCTGTATATTGATTTCCACTCTTTCTTTGATACTGTGGATATGTCCAAATACATGTAGTATTGATATCAAAGCAAAAACTGTCACTACGAATGACTCGGTAGCTTCGTCCCCCATCTTCGATGTCAAACTGTAAAAACGTGAAAACAGGAACTCAAACTTACCATCAATACACTCGCTACCCAAGTAAACACCATCTCAAACAAAAACAAAACCATGAAAGAAACCATACTGGACCTCCAGAGCTGCAACATGCGTGACAACCTCATATTTACGGGAATAACAGAACAACCTCAAGCAATAGAATAATTCATGCAAACAGCCCTCAAACTCTCACAAGACAGCAATTCTCAACCAATTCTCAGACAGTACCGTCTAAGAAGTGAAGAAGAGTTGCACTGACTGTACACAAACTGTACATAAATGGCCATATTTACCACTTTAACACCACCTGGCTATAACTTCATCCTCCAGAAAAATGAAACTTCTCACTCTCTCTCTCTGTATCTGTCCCTCCGTCCGTCCGTCTGTCTGTCTATCTATATGCACCATTTCTTGATTTATGTGTGTGTACTTACTGATATTAATGGATGACTGTATGCATATACATTGGTATGTACACGTTTGTATGAGCATGCATGTGTGTGCGTGCGTGAATGGATGGATGCCTATGTGTGTATGTATGTATATATGTATCAGTATATATGTAAACAACTAAAATAACTCATCAACCAATTGAACTACAAACGTTTGCATACATGTATATGAAAAAAAAATATATGAGAAAATATATTTGTGTATATAAATGTGTGTGTGTGTGTGTGTGTATATATATATATATATATATATATATATATATATATATATATATATATATATATATATGTGTGTATGCGTGTAGGTTTATCAGTATATATCCCTACCAGCACTCATTGTTAGATTAAGGGAATTTACCATTCTCAACAGAACCTAAAACTCAAAACCGTACACCCAGTTTACATCCAATTCGGTCTCTGACCGATGTGCCATTGTGCTCCTTCCTTTTTGTGCACAATGCCGTGTGTTTTAGTCTTAGTCTCTCTTTGTTTACTCTCACTACCTTCTTGTGTTTTTCTTTTTGTGTATCTTTCTTTTGTTTGTCTGGATCCATGCAACCCATCACCACCTCCCATGGCTTGATCAGTGACACAATCAAACATCATAACTGCTTTAAAAACATAGCAATTGCCACAACTCTGACAGCTTGATGGAAAGTCAATAAAATATTAAATGTCACCGACCGCACAAATACCCATATGGCACCTGGTCCTGACTTCACTGTAAATAAATCAGTACTAAATGGAAAGAAAAAGGAATTACACACCTCCATCATATTTTTGACCATAACACCCTGTTAACATTCCAACATTATTGATAAATATGGCATTGAGAAACGACAATACTTACAATATCTCCAATTAAAACATTAAATCAAGGCAAAAATGGATATCTCTAACACACACCTGGAACACTCACTATTACTGGACAGTATCAATAACATCACAAAATCAAACAAACCACTCTCAAAACTGTATAAACGTATAACTTCCACTAACTGTAATAACATCTTGAGCATCTCTAGGAACACCAGCATAAGGCTAATACAATTCAAGACCATTCACAAAACACACAGCACAAGATGCACATAATGGGATTTACAGAATCAGACATATGCACTCATTGTACACTCAACACAACTGATGATTACCTCCACGCACTCTGGCTCTGTTCACATCCCATTATCGCATTCTGTATGCATACTCGGTGACCTGGACATACTCAACACATGCTCAACACAAATCAAAATACCCCTACTTGTGGCCCTAACTATCACCAAGAAAACAATACTATTAAACTGGAAAAGCAGGAAAAAAATATCTCACAACAAGGCAGATATCAATGGAACAACAATCAGCTCTACAAAAAAAAACCCAACTTGAAAAGTGGAAACCAGGAGAAAAAACAAGAACCAATAGTGCTAAACAAAGCCATCCTGCAAAACTTGCCTGAAATACATCATAAGGAGTCGGTCTAGACTTTCTCTATTTGTAAAGTGTCATGAGATGACTTTTGTTGTGATTTGGTGCTATATATATATATATATATATAGATATATATATATCGCAGGTTCCTGTAGATCATGGTCCTGGTACGCCTGGCTGCTGCCGCCATGAGCCTGCTTGACTCTCATCACTACAGTTATTATGTTTAGTCGTAGTTCTGTTACTATTAAAGCTGTTATTGCTATTATTAATCTCAGCTATTATTACAGATGTAACTACTATTATCAGTCATATTTCCATTATTATTATAATTCTAGCTGCTATTTCTACTGCCAGTGCCACCGTACATCTCTGCCTGTCTGCTTGTCTGCCTGTCTGTGTCTCTACGTCTATCTCTCTCTCTGTCTCCATCTGTCTGTCTATCTGTCTCTCCCCCTCTCTCTTTCTCCCTCCCTCTCTATGTCTCTCTCTCTCACTCTCTCCCTATCTCTCTCTCTCAAACCCAACCGGTCAAAGCAGATGACCGCCCACCTAGAGTCTGGTTCTGATCGAGGTTTCTGCCTCTTAAAAATACGTTTTTCCTTGCCACTGTCGCCAAAGTGCTTGCTCATGGTGGGAACTGTTGGGTCTGCTCTATTTGCTCTAAGTGTCATGAGATGACTTTTGTTGTGATTTGGCGCTATATAAATAAAATTGAATTGAATTGAATTGAATATATGCTTCCTTTAGGAGATATTATTAGAAAACACTCCATAAACCTTCATTGCTATGCGGACGATACCCAGTTATATCTATCGATCAAGCCAGAAGAACCTCATCAGTTAGCCAAGCTCCAAGCATGCCTTAAGGACATAAAGACCTGGATGACCTGCAATTATATGATATTGAACTCGGACAGAAGTTATTGTTCTTGGCCCTGAACACCTCAGAAACACAGTATCTAAGGATATTGTTACTCTAGCTAGCATTGCCCTGGCCTCCAGCGCCACCGTGAGGAATCTTGGAGTTGTCTTTGATCAGGACATGTCCTTTAACTCTCACGTATACCAAACTTCAAGGACTGCCTTCTTTCACCTCTGTAACATTGAAACATCAGGAAGATCCTGTCTCAAATGGATGCAGAACAACTAGTCCATGCATTTGTCACGTCTAGGCTGGATTATTGCAGTTCCTTATTATCAGGCTGTCCCAATAAGTCCCTGAAGACTCTCCAGTTGATCCAGAATGCTGCGGCATGTGTACTGACAGGAACCAGGAAAAGAGATCATATTTCTCCTGTATTAGCTTCTCTGCACTGGCTCCCTGTAAAATCCAGAATAGAGTTTAAAATCCTTCTCCTGACCTACAAAGCTCTTACTGGTCAGGCACCATCATTAAACGGCTCATAATACCCTATTACCCCACTAGAGCACTGTGTTCCCAGAATGCAGGGTTGCTTGTGGTTCCTAGAATCTCCAAAAGCAGAACAGGAGCCAGAGCCTTCAGCTATCAAGCTCCTCTCCTGTGGAATCAGCTCCCAGTTTGAGTCCGGGAGGCAGACACACTCTCTGCTTTTAAGAGTAGGCTTAAAACTTTGCTTTTTGATAAGGCTTATAGTTAGGGCTAGCTCAGGCCTGCCTGGACCAGCCCCTAATTATGCTGCTATAGGCCTAGACTGCTGGGGGACTTCCCATTATGCACTGAGCTTTCCTCCTCTCCCTCTCCATCTTTACACATTCATGTCCCTCTAATGCATGTTACCAACTTTATATCTTGCCGGAGTTTCTTTGTGCTTTCTTGTCTCGCAGGTTCCTAGACTTAGACTTTATTAATCCCACAGCGGGGAAATTTACATTTACAAATTTCCTGTGGATCGTGGTCCTGGTACGCCTGGCTGCTGCTGCCATGGGCCCGCTTGACTCTCATCACTACAGTTAATATTATTATTAGTCATAGTTCTGTTACTATTAAAGCTGTTATTGCTATTATTAATCATATCTCAGTTATTATTACAGCTGTAAGTACTATTAACAGTCATATTTCCATTATTATAATTATAGCTATGGCTACTGCTGGTGCTGCCATACATCTCTGCCTGTCTGTCTGTCTGTCTCCGTCTGTGTGTGTCTCTCTCTCTCTCTCTCTCTTTCTCTCTAACCCAATCCTTGCCACTGTCGCCAAAGTGCTTGCTCATGGTGGGAACTGTTGGGTCTCTGTAATAGTACTATAAAGAGTCGGTCTCGACCTGCTCTATTTGTAAAGTGTCCAGTGGACACTGTGGAGTCCTTTCCGTTTCCTGGCCTCCATCATCAGCCAGGACCAACAGAGGATGTACTTCCTGAGGCAGCTGAAGAAGTTTAACCTGCCACAAACAATGCTGGTTCACTTCTACACAGCCATCATAGAGTCCATCCTCACCTCCTCCATCACTGTCTGGTACGCTGCTGCCTCCACCAAGGACAGGAGCAGACTGCAGCGTATCATCCGCTCTGCAGAGAGGGTGATTGGCTGCAACCTCCAATCTCTTCAGGACCTGTACTCCTCCTGAGGAGAGCAGGGAAGATCGCTGCCGACCCCTCCCACCCCGGACACAATCTGTTTGACCCCCTCCCCAATGGCAGGAGGCTGCGGTGCATCAGGACCAAAACTTCCCGCCACAAAAACAGTTTCTTCCCCTCTGCAGTCAACCTGACGAACATGGCCAAAGACTTGCACTGACCCCCCCCCCCCCCAACACAAACTAAAGTTATACATTATAGTAACGTACACTGCCCCTGTCCCCCCTGCGTTACATTAACGCACCCACCCCCTACTGGACACTTTGATAACTGCACTCTGTTATTTATCTTATTCCTTTTACCTTTATATTTTTACGTTTGTTGTCAGCACCATCAGACCATGGCAAATTCCTTGTAATGTATGTTACTTGGCAATAAACAGTTTCTGATTCTGATTCTGAGATGACTTTCGTTGTGATTTGGCAGTATATAAATAAAATTGAATTGAATTGAATTTTCCCTCCCTCCCTCGTTTTTTTTTTGGTTGCTCGTTTGTTGTTTTTATTGATTTGTTGTTGTGTTTTTGTTTTTTGTTGGTTTTGTTTGTTCTTAATTTATTCATTAATTTTTTCTGCTCTCACATATGTCCGTTTATGTTTTGTACATCAACATCATCTGTTGCCTTTGTAGATATTAATATGTTCATAAAAACGTAAAAACACGACAAACAGAAACTTATTATAATCTCCCACCTTGTGGCTGATTGCTGAAAGGTCCAGAGTCTGCAGCTCTCCTGCCAGGTCGTCCAGTCTCTGAGCATGCTCAGTGTGTCTTCTCAGGAACTCCTCTCTGGTTTGGTTCAGTTTGTCATCTGTGCGTTGCCGTAGCGCTGCAGAGATTTCCACGGGGCTGCCCGGGTCAATAGTGGAGGCATTCGCTCGAGTTTCAGCTGCCTGAGACTGCAGGAAGTACTTAGTGACGCTGTCCGTCGCCCCTGGCAACAGACAAGAAGTACAAATCAGCTGAGAGATCCTCAATGAAAAAAACAGATCAGAACGCTTCGTTCACTTTTCGTATCTACTTCCGTGAGACGTATCATGAAATACATCCCGGATTTCTTCAGATGGTCATCTGCTCAGGGCACAGCAGTGACGGCACACCCACGAAGAAGAAGAAGAAGAAGAAAGGGGAAAAAAAGCATGCCCACGAAGTAGAGGGCCGCTCACCAGAGCAGCCAGAGGACATCAGAGGGAAAACCAGAAAACATTTTCTCCATAAAATGATGGAGTTTCACCAAAATCAGTGAATGAAGTTGTGTGTTTTTGTACAGTAATCAGTGAGGCCCAGTCCCCAGAAACACTCAGCTCCAGCAGCATCTATTGTTTTTCCAACCTACTTCTTGTCTCATTTGTGGTCTGATAAACAGGAAGTTCATCACATTCAGTCCCCATGTCTCTATTTTCCAAGCTAAGTTACTGTTGCTGTCATGCAGTCGACCACAGCGGCTCAGTATGAAGCAGTGCGCTGTGCTCAGAGGCGTCTCCCAGCCCCTCGTGGGCTGCAGGGAGCCGGCCAATCAGAAGAAAGTGGGCTTTTAGGGAGGCGGGCCTTGAAGAGACAGGAGCTCAAATGGCTTGTGTCAGACAGAGGGTAAACTGAGGGGCCGCATAAAGGGCCACAATAAGATGAAGAAGGACTTATTAGATCTGTGAATCATGCAACGCTGTTCTAGTGGAGTCCCACAATAAAGATAGAGAGCTGGAAATGAGCATAATAGGTCCTCTTTAAGGTTGAAAAGTGCTTTATAAGTGAAGTCGATTTACCATTAACAAAGAAATGGATCCACAGACAGTTTTAAAATCAGTCCACAGGGGGCAACATAGTGGGTACATATTATGAATCCGAGTGCATGGTGTCTAAATTCTTTATTTCATGTGTTTATTAAAATGTCCTAACTGGTGTGAGATAGTCTGGTCACTTGATCCCCCACCCCCGGCTGACCTTTAACCCTTCTCACCTCTGATGTCGGAATTCTTGATGAACTCGACCTGATCCAGCAGCTCCTGAACTGTCCGCTCTAGTTTCTGAGCGTCCGACGTCACAGAGTCCAGTTTAGCTTCTACAGCTGAGTCCGAGTCCTCCACCTTGACCAGAGTGTGTTCAGTGTGGTTCAACATCCGGGTCAGGGCCCCCATCAGGTCACTGAGGGACACACACAGGTCAGATTTTACATGAATCTGAGCTGCTTTCTCTATATTTTTAAATAAGAAAATAACTAATAATAAATCAGTTATTCTCACCTGGTTTGATGCAGCAGGTTTAATCTCCAGATTAAAATTAATCTCACCTGGTTTGATGCAGCAGGTTTAGACTCCAGATTGAATCTACTCTCACCTGGCCTATTGGAGCAGGTTTAATTTCTAGATAAAATATAATTTCACTTGGTTTGATGCAGCAGGTTTCATTTCCAGATTAAATATAATCTCACCTGGCCTGTTGCAGCAGGTTTAGACTCCAGATTAAAGCTACTCTCACCTGGCCTGTTGGAGCAGGTTTAATTTCCAGATTAAATATAATCTCACCTGGCTTGTTGCAGCAGCTCTTGGATCTCAGTCAGGGGTTGCGAGGCTGGGTTCTGGTTCAGGATGACTTGGATGTCTGCGACGCTCCTCTCCATGCTGTTGATGGACTTCTTGTAAGGTCCACTGAATCCGCTAGCTTTGATGGTGTTGACCTTATTGACGAGTCGGTGTGTCTGATTGGTCAGCTGACCGATGACATGGTCCCACTCGGCGAAGCACTGGTGGCAGCGGTGGCAGTCTGGAAAGGTCCCAGAGAACCCACGGGCGCAGACGTCGCAGCGCGGACCAGAAACACCGTCCACACAGACGCAGTGGCCGCTGACCTTGTTACACTGCTGCCCTGAGATACCGCGAGGGTCGCAGTCACATGCTGAGACAGAAACACACAGAGTATTAGAAAGTGCCCCGTTACACCTGTAACCACACCCAACAGTGATGTCACAGTGTCCTGGAGTACACCTGTACATCACCACAACATGGTTTATCATGTTTCTGTTAAACATCCAGCTGTGATCAGGTTCATAAACTCCATTGAACCTGCAGACCCTTATCTGTTTTCTGAGATGTTTGGTTCAGTTTAAATGAACTGTGGACTACCAGGGTTTTTGCGGGTTCACCAAGTTATATTCAAGACTTTTCAAGACAGAGACCTCCTGAAAAGGAGGATCTCAGTCTGGTTTCAGTCTGACTACAGGACTTTTGAAAGTAGATATGATTTTAGCATAAATTTAAAAGATAAACTGATTTTAAATCATCTGTTGATTGTCAACTGTTGTGAGGTAAATGATCTGCATCGTGGTTGCCATGGTAATGCTTTACACACCTGGAGTTTTACAAAATAAGCTTCATCCTGTGAAACTCAGCTGCAGTTACTTGTTGACATCTAGCGGACACAATCTGTCAGATGACTGTATGTTCACATTAGTCATACAGACATTAGTCTTTTTGTCCTTACATATTTTGGGACATTGTATTGGACAGTGACAGCAGAGAGATAACAGCATCTTAACTTATTCTGTTTTTGCAGACTGAACATGATGCGTTTTACAGGAAGAATAAAAGACAAACTGTCCTACTTCCTGTTCAACAAAACATCTGGGGCCAGATGCATAAAACTCATGACTTAAGATTCACGACTAAAACTGAGTGTTTGCACAAAGACAGAAATATGCCTACACATTCTTTTAGTCAGATTTATTTGATGATCATTTGATTTATTTATTTAATTATTGTGCATGAGCCTCATTTCCTTCTACAAAGAAGAGTTTACTGTTTGTTAGAATCAGAAATACTTTATTGATCCCCGGAGGGAAATTACTAGACAACAATTACTTTGTTGTGTTTCATCAGCAAGGTTCGTCAAGGACAGCTGTGGCTATTTATAGCACCATACCACTAATTCATCACATCTACCGGTAAACTGTTGTCGTGGTGATATCTCAATCATCCTTATTAAATGTCCGCAGGATGATCGATGATTCACTTACAGAGCTGTTATTGGAACAGACTTTACAAACTGCTTCACAATTCAGGGTGAAATTAAATCATTTCAAGGAAATTATGGCTCAAGTGTAAATAAAAACAAAGATAATATTCATCACTCAAATAATTATTTTAAAGTAAGTTCATAAATGCAGGTCTGACTGATATTTTACAGAACACTGTGTTGACTGAAACAGGAAACTGAAATTGGAAAACAACCTAAACAAACACTGTTTTACTACAAGCTGACCATCTCTCAGCTGAGTGTACGCTAGTCTGAAATCTGCGTGAGACACATTCTTCCTTCATAAATACCAGTTTATGTGGGAAAAAGCATTGTTATACATCTGGGGGCCAGATGCTGAGTATGTGTGTGTGTGTGTGTGTGTGTGTGTTCAACATCTGGTTTGTATCAAACACAGTTGAAACTCCTTCAAACCATAGAAACAACAAACCTGAACCAGACTGAGGTTTCCCTTTGATTCACTCAGAACAGACAGACAGGCAGAGAGAAAAACATGTAATGTTTGCCCTGTTGGAGGCGCTAAAGGAAACATCATGGAGTCACTAACATGTAAAGTGTTCAAGACCTAATGCCAGAGCCCTGTTTGAAGACAGTTTGCTCTGAAGGTTTCATGTGTTTATAGTTTATATATAAATTAGAAATATATATATAGTTTATAGTTTTACCTACTCTGCTGCTTTCTCTTTACTCCTTTTTATTTTTCTATTTCCCACTATATTTCTCTTCTGTCCATCTGTCTGTCTGTCTTTTCATGTTCTTCCTCCTTCTGTCTGATCATACATATTGCATACATTGCAATACATACATATATATATACATATATATATACACACACACACGTATACATTGTTATTGTATATATTTATTCCTTTATTTTTCACTTAAATACTGTAAATGTGTATATTTTTTATTTTCTATTTCTTATTTTTATATTTTGTACATACTTTTAGCTCTAAATTATGCTACTTCTACTCTTGAATGGGAGCACCGGTACTGTAAAATTTCACCCCGGGGATCAATAAAGTATTTCTGATTCTGATCTGATCATCTGTCTTTCCATCTGTTTTTTCACGTTCTTCCTCCTTCTGTCTGTCTGTCTCTATCTGTCTGTCTGTCTGTCTGTCTTTTCATTTTCTTCCTCCTTCTGTCTGATCGTCTGTCTTTCCATCTTCTTCCTCCTTCTGTCTGTCTGTCTCTGTCTGTCTTTTCATGTTCTTCCTCCTGTCTGTCTGTCTTTTCATGTTCCTCCTCCTTCTGTCTGTCTGTCTGTCTTTTCATGTTCTTCCTCCTTCTGTCTGTCTGTCTGTCTGTCTTTTCATGTTCTTCCTCCTTCTGTCTCTCCGTCTGTCCGTCTGTCTGTATGCCCCTCTCTTTCAGCAGGTCCAGTTTCTAACCTTCAGTTCTGATTTACACTAACAAAGACTCTTTGTGGATTTCAGTGATATTCAGAGGGTCAGACAGATCTTCAGTCTGGTCTCCATGGCGAGGAGACTGCCTGGCTTCAGGGAACATCTGGACTTAATATTAGTCAATGCAGATAGCAGCAGAGGATGAAGGGAGGAGGAATGTTCCCACGATGCAGCGGGGCAGTGGCTGAATGCCTCTTTTCATTCATGGAGCTTCAGACGATTCAGAGTCGTTTTTTAATTTCTCTTTCTGAACGAGTCCAAGACTCCAACTCAGATCTTAACTCTGACTCTGCAGTTTCTCTGGTTGAGTCTGTCACGTCCACATTCATGAGGACAACTGTGAAAATGTCTTCACAATCTTAAGATGTTGTTTTAATAAAACTGAGCTTTTTAAAAACTCTGACATTTGATGAACGACCACTCATGTTATTATATTAACACCATGTTGTGAACATAAACCGTGAACGTACCGTGACATTTGACTTCTGGGTCTCCCCAGAACAACTCTCTACACTCGCTGCATGTTCTTCCTCCAAAGCCAGGCTGACAGGAACACTGACCACTGATCTGTGGTTGAAACATATTGTTTATATTCAGAAGTCCAGCAAAACTTTGACTTTAGTGAAGTAGAAAACAGATTTGAGTTTGCTGTGCATCACATTTCAGTGTGCTCCTCACCTCGTTGCAAGACGTCCCGTACGAGTGTTTGGGGTCGCAGTCGCAGGTCTGACAGCCGCGGCCGCTCGCCATGTTCCAGGTGTCGGGTGTGCAGCGATCGCAGTGCTGACCAATCACGTTTGGGAGGCAGTGACACTGACCGCTGCTGCGATCGCAGTGACAGTCGTCGGACGATGGACAGCTGGAGGGAATGCTGCCCAGCTGGTTACAAACACACTCTGTGGACAAGAACCACACTTCATCAGGATTTATCAAGATTCTACTCAAGAGTTTAATCTAGATTCCAGACGTCATTAAGATTTTATCAAGATTTAGATCAGGTTTTCAATCAAGATTTTATTGAGGTATAATTTGTTAAGATTTCCAAGATTTTCCAAAAAGATTTGATTCAGATTTTTTTCCAGATTTCAGTCAAGATTTTATTTAAAGTTTTAATAATTTTCATCGCTTGTCAGGTCATCTGACTACGTGTATTGTTACTGTACTGGTCTCTACTGGTCCCTACTGGTCAATATTCCACTGGGGTACTCGTATCTCAGTGGCGAAGCTGGTAGCCATGGTAACCCGGTAAACCCAGTGTACTCACTCCTGCAGTCCTGCAGTAGGGCGTTGCCATAGTAACCCAGCTTGCAGCTCTGGCAGGCAGCGCCCTCACTGTGGTAAAGGCAGTGCAGACACTGGCCGTTTTGGCCGTCGCAGGACTCCGGATCCAACATGTCGATGTTGTTGTTGCACTGACAGGGCTGACACTGCCCCCCCACTTCCCCAGGGTTTCCATAGTAACCAGGTGAGCACTCGTCACAGCGAGCACCTGCAAAGAGAAGGAGACAGAGCTACAGACATCAAACATGTCTGACAAAAGGTTTAATATACAAAAAGTAAAGACCTTCAACTGATACTTCAACTGCTTTCAGTGCTTTAACTCTAACTCCCACACAACATCACACACTAATGGTTAACATTTTAAGACGTTTTAACAGTGTTTAAACCTGTGGTAGCCAGCATAAGTGAGCACAAAAAATGTAGCCTATTCTATTCTCTAGCTTTGTTTGAAGTGCTATCTGTAAATATTTAAACCTGACAGCCAGACAGAAGCCAGTGTTGTCATGCTGCAGTTTTAGATAGATAAGTATAGTAATAAACTCAGTAGATCTTCACGTGTCAGTACAACATTTTCCACTCAGACTGTTGGAAACAAAAGGAGAAAGTTAGTGATTCATGCATCTGTCAACAGCTGATTTCAGCTTGAACATATTATTTCCTGCTGTAATAACAGAGCCACATCACATGGCTGCTCTCAGCCTCTGTTGACATCACACTAACACATTCTTTTCTTTAAATTAAAACCCTGTTTGTCTCCACAGGGCAGCTGCTATGGAGTTTCACTCAGAAAACTTCCTGCTGAGAACCAGAACCTCAGGCTGAATTCATATTAAAACTGTAATTATCCTGCCTGTGTTTCTACTGTGCTTTATTGTTACATCTGGTTGTTTTTTATCCAGTTTCGGCTTGAGAACTGGAAATAAGGAAATACAATTGATGAACATGAAAAAGTTGAATAAAAAATATTTTGTATATATACTTAATATAGTTTAAATTCATCAGTTTACCATCTGTATCCATCTCAGTGTTTATAAAGTTTTTAGGTCTGTATCCGACCCAGTGTTAATAAAGTTTTTACCTCTGTATCCAGTGTTGCAGAGACAGATGGCCTGCTGAGAGTCATCACCACGGTAACAACTTCCTGCAAACTGCCGCAGGCTGCCGGGTCCGTCAGGACACAGGCAGGGACGACAGTGGTCACCTGACCCCAGCACTGGGTTGCCATAGTAACCATCCATACACCTGAACAGAGGTGAGAGAGGAAGTGATGAGGATGAGTTGATTTCACGATTCAAAAGTCTGAATGGTGAAAATATATGGACGGAGAGTTTCTTCAACAATAGCTTCATCAAAGGTGTGGCACATGTATCCCCAGACCTGTGCAGCTTGTCCCCAGACCTCTGCAACTACTCCCAGACCTCTGCAACTAGTCCCCACAACTGCTTGTATCTACCTCCATGCCCATGTCAAACCCTACACTCCTCCTATTCCTCTGTACAATTTTTTGCCCCGTCCCATTGGGGACCCGGTGGCTGCTCACCTCAGTAAAGACTCATCTCTGTTCTGGTCCAACATTTGGGAGGATTGCACTTCCCATTGTTGATGATATCTTGTACCTTTTGAGTTTGAAAGTACTTACAGTGAATCACAAAAGTGTCAAATGAATGAAATGTATTAGCTTCAGTTACGTTTGCTTAATAAAGTGCTTTGTTTTCTTTACAAGACAGGTTGAGACACAGATATATCTCACCTGTCACAATTTGTATCATATCACAGGTGTAACTCACCTGTCACAGGTGTGTCCGGTGCTGTGGTCCCTGCAGTTGGTGCAGCGTCCAGTGTTGGGGTCACAGTTGTCAGCATGTCCGTTGCAGAAGCAGGGTCGGCAGGTGGGGAAGCCCCAGTGACCCGGCAAACAGTGATCACACTGCCGACCATATGCTCCCGAAACACAAACACACTGACCGGTGAGCTGATCACAGAACAAACTCTGTGAACCCTGAGGGTCGCACGTACATGCTATAAACACACAAAAATACAATTTGTCTAAGCCGGTTGTTCATGATTGTAGGGAAACCTGAAAATATAAAGATATCATCAGGGGGTCGAGCACAATATAATACTTTGTTGTATCATTATTAATATTTTACTGTGTCAGATATCTTCTGAACTGGTACATGGAGCACATATACCATATAAATCATATCTGCAGTACATATTGATGATCGTTATCAGTATGTATTGATTATAAATCATGTGATCAGGCGTCTGACCTCTGCAGCCATTGGGTCCGAAATGGAACGTGGCCTGAGCACATCTGTCACAGTTCCTACCAACCACATTGGGGCGACACTGACACTGACCCCCGCTGGGGTCACACACGGTGCTGAGGGAGCCCTGAGGATCACACTGACATTCTGGGAAATGGAGTCCAACACAGGAGACATGTTAGACAACCAACAAGCTTTAACAGTACAAGAAAACAATACATTCTCCACATTTCTGCCTGAGAGTGATGATCATGACAGCTTTATGAGCCTGAAGGTCTGACGACGTTAGAGGAACGTCAAGAAGAGGAAACTAGATCTACAAGATGGAAATATCAATGAGTGGCATCACTCAGATCGACAATAACAACACGAATGAGTATAAAATCACAAAGTGTCTCAGTACATCTCTCAAAGAGAGATTTATATCTTGTCTTATCTTAAGATCTCCGAAAGCCAAGAACTATAGTTAAACAATGACTGAGTCTAAGAGCCTAGTCTGTGTCTGCAGGTGGGACAGGAATATAAATCTGAGTGTCATCGTCAAAATGTAAATTTACATTCAGTTCACAGAAGAAGTTGCCAAGAGGGAAAAAGAGAATGAATGACGTGAGGTGAAACAGCTGCAGAGGAGAGAGGAGAAGATGATGAAGAAGAAGACGTGATGAGAGAAGATGGGTGACTGATCAGACCACTGCTTCAACTCAGCAACAAAAAACGGTTTTACAGAGGTGAAAAGTGATTAAGTACATTTACTCAAGTATTACTTGTACTTAAGTACAATTTTGAAGTACTTTACTTGAGTATTTTCATTTTATACTACTTAATACTCCACTAGATTTATTTGATAACTTAACTTACTAGTTACTTTTCATATTAAGATTATTGATACAAAATATAATCAACCAATAAATTATGATGTATTATCATAGACTAAGACAAGACTTTAATGATCCCAGGTGGAAATTCAGTAACTGGCCAGCAGTATATAAAGTAATTAAAATGAGCACCACATTTACCAGCTGCAACATTAAAGTGATGAATAAATCAGTGCATAAAGAAATATAATCCAACAATATAATATGTATTATTGTAAAGTTGGCCATTCTGCATAATGAGTACTCTTCCGTTTGTAACTTTGGAAGTATATTTTGATGGTAATACTAATGTATTTTTACTGAAGTAAAATTCTTAATGCAAGGCTCTGACCTGGATCATTCATCAAACAAAAAGTTTGTTTGAAATAACTAATCACTAATCTGATCCCCTGTGTAAATCACAACCAGGTTTTATTAAACCCTGAAGGGAATTCCTCTTTTCTGTTCTCATTCCACAGAGGTCAAAGGTCAGAGCTGAGCAGCAGAGCAGAGAGATTCATCTGGAACTTTGTTCAAAGTTTGAGTGTTCAAAGTCAGACTCATCAAACCCTAAATGAATATGACAAATTCTCTTAAAAACTTGTATGAGCCACTAAAGGATGAATCTGTTCACTGTACACAATCTGCTCAGCAGCAAACAGCAGACAGACACAGTTAAAGACAAGCTGCTGAACACAGTTGAACATTTAGCAGCTAAAGAGACAAATATTTCCCTCAGGAGTTGGTAGAGACCAAAAACAGACACAAACATAACATGAAAGATCATGCTGCTCTGTAACTGCTGAATGTGGAAATAAGCAACTGTTTGCAAACAAGTTCAATATATCAGCTTAAATGTTAATGTTATTTACTACGTTTCTACAAAAAAAGTGAAGGACTGAAGCTGCTGGACTCAAAGTTTTAGAGCTTTCTCAGGACATTTAAACTCGAGGTCACATGATGGAGCCCCAAACTAACTAACTACATTTAAATTCTTATCAGCACTCCCCAATCTCTGCTTGCTGAGCTGGGTGCTTCCTTCCTTCCGGCAAACATTAGCCGCTAAAATATAAAAGTACTGCCGGTTGGAACAAACCAACCAGACAATGGGAGATTGTTATGGTGGAGTAATCAGATTTAAGGTGGACTGGTGTACCTTTAGCTCCTTGGTGCAACATGGCGGAGATGCTGAAGATGAAGTTTCTGCAGATGTCGGTCATTGGTGACTTGATGACGCTCTGGCTGTTCTCCAGACAACGATAACGCTGAAAAGTTTCCCAACCACTGTTTTCGCTAGAGTCTCCTCCCTCTGAGGCCGTGAAGATCTCCAGGTTCTTACAGTGAGGCATCAACACGATCTGGGGAGAAAAAAGAACCATAAGACTGACTGAGAGCACATTGTCGACAGGTGTCTTCATGTTCAGGTTCTTACAGTGAGGCATCAACATGACCTGAGGACATATATACATATACATTGTTATTGTATATATTTTTTACTTTTATTTTTCACTTAAATATTGTAAATGTGTATATTTTTTATTTTTTATATCATATATTTGTACATACTCTCATTTCTAAATTTATGCTACTTTCTATTCTTGAATGGGAGCACCAGTAACTGTGTAATTTCCCCCCGGGGATCAATAAAGTATTTCTGATTCTGATTCTGATATCTTTGAGTTTTGGACAAAACAAGACATTTAAAGATGTCACTGTGGACTGAGAAATTATGATGAGCTTTTAATGTATTTTATAGATCAGGCGATTAATCAACTAATAATATATTTTTTATTATTTATAATAATTTATTTACAACGTAAATAATTGTTGTAGTAAGTTGTAACCCTACTCTCAGTGTTTGAAGATCAGTTTCTGAGTTTCCTCACCGAGTCAATGAGCGTGTATGGAGACTGGACGTCGCTGAGGGCCGAGTACAGCGGCAGACTGAGGCGGACTGTGTAGTTCAGACCAGATTCAAAACAAACTGGTCTGGGAAGAACCACGTATCTGAGGGGACAGACAGGAAACAACAAAAGCTCTTCACTCAGAGAACTCACAGGTTGGTTTAAACTCCTGTAATGTGGATTTCATTACTCAGTCTATGTGTAAACTATTTGCCTGCCTCTAACTCTCAAACTAACACATATTCCAACAGGACATCAGTGGAGCTCACAAGCTGCTAAGATGCTAAATAAAAAAACAAGGTAATAATACAATTAACTAATCAATAAATAAAAAGCAGACCATAAGTGATGTGTAAAAATAAAAGCAGCACCTTTAATACAGACAATAAATATGAAATAAAACCTTCACAAATGTAAATAGAATACATATAAAAAGAGACCTTACAGATTATATTGAAGTATCACATGTTTTTCAACAGCTTCACAGCTGTGGAGAATCTCAGCATCATAAACCGTCATTCAACACACTTCATTAGAAACTAAAACACTTATGATGATCTCTGCTCCTGGTTATTTTCTCCAAATATATAAAGAGTCAATTATAGAACCAGCCTTTTTAATAAACTGTTCTTATTGTTGGTAATAATGCTGTTACCAAATTTACAACTACATCAAACAAGAGGACAAAACTCTGATAGAAAACATTTAAAAGCTACTTACTGACTTCAAATGACTTTAAATTTCATGAGAAAAACAACCTGGACTTTGAGCAGTTTAATTTCATATCAATATGAACCATCAGATATTTGTATGCTGAAACTATTTTGTTTTTATTTTCATTAGAATTGGTGATTGTCCCTCTTTTGTTTTTTAGAAGTCAATAACGAGCTCCTTTGTCTTAATAATATTAAGGTGTCTGGTTTCACAACATGAACTCCGGCTGTTTCAATCCTGTCGCCTAAATATTGCATTTATATTGTACTAAACTCTAAACTTTCAGACAGCCGAGGTCGGGGTTCACAGCTTGGTTTAGATACTAAAACACTTTTTCAGGACAAAAAAGACGGTGGTTTTGGTTCAGTATTGAAAGTCAACACGTCCTGTCTTGTATTACAAATCTGATACCATAAAGACCTCCATCTTTTCTGAATCTAAACACAGAGCTGACGATCTAAACATAATCAGGAGGGAATCAGGATTTAATGTCAGGAGATGATACTGGAAGAAAACTGATGAAATATGGTGAGAGCTAACATTTAAAAGACACGTTAGAATATGTAAGATACATTTACATATTCTATACATAGTGATGGCCACTGAATCTTACCGTGAGCCGGGGTGAAGTGAGATCATCTGGTTGTCGTCGTCGGGCACAGTGTTGACACAGCGACTGTCGGCTCTGATTGGTCCAGGTCTCATCACTGTCATCAGAACCTCCTCCCATTGGTCAGGCAGCTGCAGGACCAACAAACGTATCAGGGGTTTCATAGTTTAAACTTTAATCCACATGTTCAAATTCAGATCCCTGTCAGATAAGCCTGAGGTTCTCACAGTTGCCAAAAATTGCGTTGCAGTTCTCTTATAAAAAGGAAGCTGAATTATTATTTCCAGGTCATTTAAATTTGCGCTGTACTATATTATCTTCCCCAGGCAACTGCTTAACTACACTCACAAAACTACTTATTTGCAAATATCTCCAGAAGTCTGATTTATCTTTTAGGTTGAACTGAGCACTGAGTTCTTGATAAGATTTGAATGTTTCATCGGTAACCAGATCAGCTATATTTCATTTAATATATATATATAACATATATTTTTAATATACCTGCTTATTGTGAAATCTTTAATAATTTGTGAAGCTTAGTCCAGACATTCTTTTAGTTGTAAAATTGGATTGGCCTCTTTGCTCCCAGGCTTCTTCAGAGAATGGGGTACTTTGTGATAGAGCCTAAACTAGACTGAATGGGGAGGTAAATTCTTGTTCTATTCCCATCCATCGTAGGTGATTTCTCTCATTAATCCAGAGTCTTGCCAATTTAGTCAGCTCAAAGGCCATCGTGAGCAATTTGACGAGATATCCACTTAAATTGGCCCTAACCAGGCAAAGCTTGTCATCAGCATATAGACAGCATAAAGTTTATGTTCTCTTCCACCGGCCTGTACTCCCTTAATTCTTGCTTCTTTTCTTATAGCTATCACTAACAGTTCAATAAATAATGTAAAAAGAAGAGGGGAAAGAGGATCCCCCTGCTTTGTGCCTCTAGACAGCCCCAAAAATGGGTAATTCAAACCATGTGTGACAACAGATGCACTAGGTTTCGCATAAATTACCATAAACCCCTCCCAAACCCAATTTTTTCTAAGACATCGAAAATAAAAAACTACACTCAACCCTATCAAATGCCTTATCTGCGTCAAGTGAGAACGCAACAACTAGCATATCATTGTTATGACTTAACCACATCAAGTGAAGTAGCAGTCAGATTGTCAGAAGAAGACCTTGATAATTGTTAATAAGATTTATTTTCTCCAGCCTCACAGACAGAACTTTAGTAAGCACCTTACATTCAGTAAGCTAAACTACCTGGGTCCAATGGATCTGTGTCTTTTTTAAGGATCAGTGAAAAAAGAGCTTCATTGAAAGTGTCGGGGAGGCAAAATACTTCACTGCAAACCTTTGTTAAGATAGGTGCTAATCCTGGAGATATCCCTGTTGCCATAGACTCAATGGCAGCCCTAACCTCTGATTCAGTGATTGGTGCATCAATCTCCTGTGCCTGGCCTGAAGAAAGCTGAGGGAATTCAATCTCAGTAAATAATTATTTTATTTAATTAGTACCTCTCCCTGTTAATTTCTAATTTCTGGGATGATATGATCAACATCTTTTTAGTCGCCTGGCCAGTAACTTCCTTTCTTTATCCCCATTCTCAAAGAAATTTGTCTTGCCCTAAAGAGGGCATATTTCGAACATGGAAGAAGTGTGCTTTGTGGCAGAAGGCGCGGAAGTCAGGTGATGTAGTATAAAGAGTAAAAAAACATTTATATAAAATGGTTTCATATGAACAGCTTACATATACCTACTAGAAGATATTTTTAATTTAGTACGATGCCCATTTCTTCCAAAATCCAAGAGATATTGATAAAATGTCAGAACAGAAACTATTTGTTTGAAACTGTGGTTGGTGCCTAAACCTTGGACTTTGTATCTGATCAGATTGTTCATGTATCTGTATCTGAGAAGACTGATAAACTGTCAGGACTGATCTAGTTTCTAGTGGACAACACAGACAATTTATTGGAAAGAAAGTATGAATATGTTTGGTCATTATGTCCAAAGTCAGCAGGTCTTATCTAACTACACAAAGTTTTGGCTGGTTATCACCAAATCAATCAGAGAGTGATGGCAGCGTCCAATCATATGGTTTGGCTTCTGCTGATGGGCTGACAGCGTCCTACCTGAGGTTCGTAGCGGATGAGGATGTTGTACTCCATGGAGTGGGGTATGTTGTCCACAGAGAACTCCAGGAAGGCCCCCTCTGGGACGTTGACCAGGCCGATACCTGTCCAGGTGGGACTGCGGTCCAGAGGGTGGGGCCTTGGGACCACCGTCACTCCCTAAAGAAATGAAATGAAAACATGAAAACTGATGAATTTGACCAGCTTAAATGTGGTGCTGAAATCCTCTGATTTTATAATTATCATAATTTAAGAACAATTCAGTGAAGAAAGCATTTGGAGCCATTTTCACCAGGAAAAGAAGCAAACTGATGAAATGTTAGTCATGAAAAAAGTCTAAATAATCATGATAAGTCGAAACGATGAGCAGGTAAAATAATGTATAGAGTAAACAACAGGAGGGCTAATGTTGATCCTTGTAGGACCCACTTATCAACCAAGAAACCTTTTTAGAAAAATGCTGTTTGAAAAAAAATGCAGTCTTTATTTGCAGTTCACTACAAATTCTGTCTTTTTTAAATTTAGCCCCACAAACTATAATTTCATCAAACTTGTAACACGCTTTAAGCAGTCTGTTAAATGAGTTATACTATTGGGGTCATCAGGGGCTATATATCCATATATACTGTATGTATATATATATGTATATATATATATATACACACACACACATGGGTGTCGTCAGCATAGATATTTCACACAATGTTGTACCAGAGTTTTTCCAGAAATTTTTCATATTTTGACTTTGACTCAATATTTCCTAATTTTGAGTTTGTAAATCTCATAATTTTGATTGTGTCTCAACTGTTTTGACTTGCCATGAGTAATTTTATTTTTGTAATTCTTAACCTTTAATCTGTTTTGTTCTTTGATCTTCCAAAGAAAAGAGAGAAAGGAACAGTTTTATTCAGGTGATAAAAAAAAGTCAAAGGTTAAAAAAGAGACTCACAGGTCCAAACTTTGCGTCCTCTGCCTCGTAGGTGTAGTGATCCAGAGCGATAAAGTAGAATCCAGACTCGACCTGATCACAACGACGACCAAACATGTGATCTCTGCAGACACACTGACCACTCACTTGATCACACCTGTAGGAAGACAGGAAGTGGAAAATGTCAGAAGAAATGAAGAACAAAAGAAATAAAATGAAATAGAACAAACAGGAAGAATCAGGTTTTTTGCCAAGTAGGTTTTCACATACAAGGATTTTACCTTGGTATATTGGTGCATAACAATAAACATAAGTAGAAAATAAAGAAAGATAAAAAAAAGTACTGCAAGTCAAGAAGCATAATATAAAATTGAAAATGTGGGAAAATGTTTTTTTAAAAATATGTACAATATGTTAAATGAAAGCACTCAACAGTTTGTGCAGGCATGAGCAAAATATTGACCATGGAAGGTGCAAAGTACACAGTTTGAAGTATAAAGAATATTTTCGATGTGCAAGATAATAAACCAAAAGATGCGTGTTAATGTAACACATTAAGTAAAGACGGTAGTCTTTATGTTAATGTAACATGTATGGTGATTAATTAGTCTCCCATCCTGCACACATAAAAACCAGGACAGACCAGTATCCACGAGCAGAAAACCATCCTCGCCAGGGATAATTTCTGCACCAATTGTCCCGGGAGCACAAGGCTGTGATGATAGCGAGCTCGACTGCTCAAGACCTTAGAGGCCGTAAACTCCTGTGTTACTGCCCTATTGAAACAGACCCAACCATACAGTCCACAGATCTTTGATGTTGGTAGTATTGGCATTGATATGAGTGTTAGTTTGCCTATTGATAGTAGCATTTGTATTAATAGGACTATTAGTTTGATTATTATTGCTGTTAATGTTTACATTGTTAGTAACTCTGTGTCAGAACTGAAATTACCATTATTTGGTGGTTTATTACCAGGCTATTACCAACTGATGTATGTATATTTTATTTCCAATATGTGTCAGACCACACTCCTACCTTTGATACATGCCATAATTGGGTCTACTGTACTGCTTACAGCAGTACTGTAGGCGAGTGCTATCCCACATATTTCTCAACCAGTTCCCCCTGTTTTTTGGACAGGAAGGAATAACTGAAGTAAGTAAAGAAAAACAAAAAAAAAGAAAAACATCAGAAAAACTGAGGGAAAATTGAAACAGACAGATAATGTAGATTTCAACTGCCTCTGATGAATTCTTAGTAAGTGTACCTTTAAACATAGATTTAAAATAATCTAAAGGCTAAGAATGAACTGATCCAGGAAAGACAAAACCATTTAGAGTTTAAACAAAACAAACAATAAACTGAGAGCAGAGTGACGCTCTGCTGTTAGGTGTTTTCTTAGCTTTTAGCAGTTAAGGCCTCAGTATGCTTCACACATCCATCCAATTCAGATATATCTAAATTATATGTTATTTCATGTTTATCTTCAAATCCTGTGATTTGTAGTTCCAGTTCCTTTTTGTTTTGTTTTTATGTTGCAGCTATTAGACAAATAACTAGAAGCTGGTTAAAACTATCTTCTTCTGACACTTTCCATGTGAACAACAACTGCGAGTGTCTGTTATCTCCATATTCAAATGATTCATGGCGTTGAGACAACAAAGACGCACAAAGATAAAGAGCTGTTGAAATAGATAGAGACAAAAGAGATTGTTGATGCCTCAGCTGTTAGCAGGTAGCTGTTAGCTGTGATTTGGATGTGAACTCACTGGTTGTTGATGGATCCTCCCAGGTCACAGTCACATGGTCTGCAGCCGTCCATATCATTACTGAGACCCCAGTGTTCAGACTGAAAACACACACACACACACACACACACACACACACACACACACAGAGAGCAGATGTTAGAGACGTGTCATTAAGTCATTTTCTGACCTCCCAGCTTGTTGCTTTCTGTAAAACCTGATTTAAAGCTGTGAGAGGAAGTTGTTCAGGCTTTCATCTCCACACACACAAACACACAAAATCAACACACATGTGACCTCCCACAGTTTCACAGCTGTAGGTTTGCCTTCAAACACTCACTGTTTACTGTCTCATCTTTCTGCACTAATTTGACTTCTTAACATGTAACCTGCTTTCTGTCATCGTAATATATTATACAGACATTAGACATTACATAATGTAAAATTCAACTTACTGTAAAGCCATTAAACCTGTGCCTTTACAGTGAACCAAAGTCTTCCATTAAAACATCAATGCATGAAGTTTCCCTTCTGCTGCTGCTTTTCTGTTTATGTTTGTCTAAATCCAAGATTCAACTGTGTGCTGACTGGTTGGTTAAACTTCTGGTCTGATGTCATTGGCTATTTTAAATCACATTTGTTGGTATACCAACAGTCAAAACAGCCAAACAGTAAATGTATTTTAATGTGTTTTCTCACCACACACTGATCACAGTCTCGTCCGGTCACCAGACGTTTACAGAAGCAACTTCCTGTTTCACTGTCGCAGGGATTTCCTCCAGGAACTGTTCCCACAGGGCTGCAGGTACACGCTGAAACACAGTGATAATACACGCAATTACAACCATTTCTGTATTATAATATACTGTTGATAAATACTATGATGTAAGCGTGCATATACAGTATGTTGTTGCGTAGGTGTTGTGTGTCTCGTTGTGTAGGTGTTATGTGTAGTTTCGTACCCCTGCAGCCTTCAGCCTCATTGCTCAGCCCGTAATGTGCCTCTTTGCAGCGTTCGCAGCGTTCTCCCTCCACGTTGACTTTACAGCGACACTGACCAGCAATCAGACCGGCTCGAACGTCCGTCATCCGGTCACATATTCCTCCGTTCAAAGAGCCCAAAGGGTCACAGTTACAGGCTATGGAAACACACATAGGACAAAATTCATCGTGAGGATGAAGTCTTCACTTCGTCTGGACCATCAGCTGTTAAATTAAGTCACTTCAACAAGACGATAACAGGAGTTTTACGTCATCAGACTGATGACATCATCATGTTAATAATAACATCACAAAGAACAAGGAAACAGACACGACACCCTTAGAGGATTGAAGAGAGAAGAAATCTGTTTGTGTTCACATGATGGCTGTTACACCAGCATAAACCAGACCAGTATAAACACCATGATGGGGGGATCCACAAGCAGTGAAGGAGAAAATGAAGATGCTCTTACAAACAGACATTCTTAATCAATTCTTAAACAGACATTCTGCTAAACTAAATCAGCAGTTTGTTGTCAATAACTGTTTAAACTATCTATCATAGTGATCTCAGAGCCTCTATAACTGTTAATGTTAATGTAGAATATTTCGTTTAACTCATTTTGAGGAAATGCTTATGTGTAAATAATAACATTAACAATGGCTCTGTTCCATTAAGTGTCTCAGTAAGCCACAGTGAGTGGACATGCATAATGCCAGAGCCCTGGCACTGCTTCACCTAAATGGAATGTAGCCGTCAATAATGTTTTTAATTCCACCTGAGCTTTTCCTGCTACAAACTCTGATCCACAGACAGACACCCAACATGTTTTACAGCAGGGGTCTCAAACTCAAATTACCTGGGGGCCGCTGGAGGCAGAGTCTGGGTGAGGCTGGGCCGCATCAGGTATTCCACAAAAAAAGCTTTGCTAAAAAAAATCCAAACTTCTCAAACTACATTACTAACAGTTATTTAACTTCAATGGGTTCTTCTGAACATGAACGTTCCTTCTTAACATGGCGTCTCTTGCCTACTCCTTGCTGCCAGAAACCTGGCAGCGCTTCCTCTCACATAGCTGAGCCGAACAGAACAGCCCGGTAGCAGTCGCCTTTCTTTTTGCGCTCGATATTCATGTCTTTCATGATGATATGAACATCATGACATTTGTAGATGGTAGAAAGTACCGGGTTAGTGAGCGCAAAAAAAGGCGAATTCTACCGGGCTGTTCATTATCCGCCGTGCTGTTGCTGTTGTAAACGTCGTCATAGAAACAAGTGAAAGCATGAAGCCGGGAGAGTGGGACACCATTATCCCATGGAAGCGTTATTTACTGGCTTTTATTTTCTATAATAACTCCATGGATGCAGCAGGAGCATAGCGGCGTTGTCTAATCAAATATGTCGTGTGGCACAGCAGCAGGTTCGCCTGGTTCTGTTTTATTAATGTCACACACTGTGGAATCACATGCACGAGCCTCATTTGCTGTCACACAGTGCGCCAAACATGGATGTAAAGGTCTTTTAACGTCCGTTTGTACGTCTGCTCTACTCATTAGACCTCAGTGAGAATTACGCACAGGTCCTCCAACAGCTGATCAGTACGCACAGCTGCTGTGGATATTTGGGGCGACTTTACCCAAAATTCATCACATGTTTCTGCAAACCGTCACCACTGTAAAGTGTCCGTCATCATTATTAAACATCAGAAGAACGATAAATGATGTATTGACAGAGCTCGTGTTGAAACGGACTTTACAAAGTGCTTCACAATAATTAAACTAAGTGATCATTAACGGGGAGATGATGCTCAAATTAAAAGAATGATGCTTTATTAAGGTTTAATAATGCATCTTTGAATTTTACAGAAAGCTGTGTAGCAAAAATAACAACACAATCTACCGTGAGGTGCGCACATTCTCAGCGCACATTGGACGAACAAAATTCGCGGGCCGCACTAACATTAAACTTTTATATCAAGGTGGGGGCCACAAAATATTGTCCTGCGGGCCGCAATTGGCCCGCGGGCCGCGAGATTGAGACCCATGTTTTACAGTGTCCAGGTGTTTTGTGAAACATCAAAGACAAGAAAACCTCCATGTTTATTAAATCTCCAGGCGACATGAAGGACTGAAATATAAATATAATAATGTTGATGATTTTATTTGAACTACCTGAACTTTGCTGAACATTTTAAAGGATCGGTCCGCTGATTTTCTAGATTTTTCTTCCTGTTATTAAATCCCTCATGTCTGGACTCAAACCAACAACATCTTAGTCCGTCCCTCACTTCCTGCTTGTGGTTATTGAGAGACATTAGCTTATTGGGTCGAATCTTTTTGACTAAAATGGAAAGGATCTCAAGGCGTATCTATCCGGCATACTCAATGGCTATTCTAAATAGAGCCAACCAAAGGATCAGTCAGGTTCATTTTGACTATATTTGGAGAAAGAAAGTTCACTATGTTAAGAAAGCAGAGATGTCCAAAGAATTTAAAGATGGAGGCCTACAAGCTATCAACTTAGATTTTATAAATGAAACCTTGAAAATTAATTGGTTAAAATCTCTTCTGATATCTTTTGGTTTTTTATATTCATAGAGAAAGTGGGAGGTATAGAATTTTTACTAAAATGTGATTTCACTTTTCAAAAGACTCCAGATTAAATTATCTCTTTTTCACCAGCAGGTCACTTTATATTGGAAACTCTTATACAATCACAATTTCACCCCACATAATACACCAATATGGAATAATAGATACATTACGGTTAAAAACAAATCATTGTATAACAAGACCTGGATGGAGAGAGGCATTTGATCGGTGACTCACTTAGTTGTTAGTAGTAGCTGTATCATATCATACGAGAATTTCAGCTTTAGTTATGGTTTAATTGGCAATCGTGACATATTTACATATTACATTACATATTTAAATCTAGAACTAAAGCCATCCCTGACTATATTATATGTTTGATTAAAGGAATCTCTACTCCCTTGTCTTCCACAACTTTTTCTTGGTGGCTGTGACTTTAATGAAGTCAAATTCCCAAACAAAACAATTACAAATTTGTTTAATAGCATCTCATACCCTATACTATCTTACAGAAACTCAATTTCACAAATCTATTCAAAAAGAACTATTCACATGTTACAAACTAAATATTTAAAATTACCCATAACTCCCAAAGCAAAATAAATCCATTTCTAAATTTTAAATGGCGTGTATCCATCCAGTGAACGATTTGGAATTGTGTATTTTGTGATGACACTGAAACTACTGTTCATTTATTTTTTCCAATGCATGTATTCTGAAGTTTTTTGGCTTTATGTACATAACTGGCTTTATTCGGAGGTCTTTCAACTAGAAAACGTTTCTCAAAATGACATTATTTATGTACTCATCAAGGACAATCGCAAAGATGACTTTGTAGTTAATAACATTCTTATTCTTGGAACATTTTATATACACAAATCCAAGTACATGAAAGTGAAACCTAGGTTCATTGTATTTCATAATGAGTTTCTCACCTTTATGAAAGCCCTTAAAGTCATAAAAAATTAAAATGCAATGAAACATAACACAAGACTATGATTTACAAAAAACCCTAGCACTTCAAAATATTTTAGTCCTTTTGTATATATATATATTTCCATTATTTTCTGTCTGTCTTGATCTGTCCTGTTTTTTTGTATGCACCTGATCCTATTTGTCTAATGCAAAGTACTTAAAGCCATGATGTTTGTAAATGAGAAATTTCTTAGAGTTCGAACAAGCCCCCTTCACAAAAATGCATTCAAACCCTGACACACCCTGTCTTTCAATCAGATAAAAGACAGATCAGATAGTCTGGACTCACGTTGGCAGATATTGGGGTCTCTGACGTCTCTCTCTGGATGTTGGTAGTAAAACGGTTTACACTGCTCACAGTTGTGTCCGGTCGTGTGGTGCTGACAGTTGTCACAAACTCCTCCGCTGACGTTTCCTGAAGCCATGAACACGGCCATGTCGAAGTGACACGAGTCTGAGTGCTGGTTACAGTTACACTCTACAGATACCACAGAAGAAGAGAGAAAATGTTGTCAGTCAACAGATCGACAGAGTTTAATTCAAATTCATCTTTAATCTGACAATTGTTTCATTTTCACTCAGTAGTCAGTTTCACTGTCAGTACAGACAGAACAAACTTGCAGACGTCCGTCCGCTAACTAGTCCCAGTCCCCCAGAAAGACACTCCAGAGATCGTAGCGACTAATAGAAACCAACAGAGAGCAGTAGAAACCAATAGAGACCAGTACAGAGCAGCAGAAGCCAGAGGAAACCAGTAGAAACAAACTGTAGACCAGTAGAGACCAGGAAAGACCAGGAAAGACCAGAAAACAGCAAACAGTAGTTAAGACTGAAAGAAACCAGTATAGACAAGTAGAAGCCAATAGAGACCAGTACAGAGCAGCAGACAGTGGTAAAGACCAGAAGAAACCAGCAGAGACCAGTAGAAACCAGCAGAGACCAGTATGGACTCACTCTTGCAGGCGTTGGTGTTGCGCCCCTCGGCTGGTCTCCACGGCAGGTCGTGGTGGAAATCCTGACACTGTTCACAGTTCAGACCTTTAGTGTTATGGTTACACATGCAGTGACCATGAACCTGCAGACACAAAACACATGTGATCCAATCGATATCATAATCAATAATCAATCAATAGTCACATGCAGTGACTAAACCTGAAGGCAAACTCAAGTGGATTAAAAAAACAAACGTTTTCTATAAGAATCAGTACAAAGATTTCAGTAATTACTGAAGGAAGTTGAAGTGAAACTGTGTCCTTATTCTTTGATCCATTAATATATAAATGAAAATACAACACAGTTAGAATCTGAACTGAATAAACAGCAACAGAAAATTATGTGGTGAAAAAACAAATAGACCTCAGCTGGTAGATTCATTCTGAAACATTCACACTGAGTTATCTACAGTAAGATCCACCACTTACCCACCACAGTCTACCTGTCCCCTTCGGGACTCACCCTGCCCCTTCAAGACTCACTCTGCCCCCTTCAAGACACACTCTGTCCCCTTCAGGACTCACCCTGCCCCTTCAAGACTCACCATACCCTCCCTGGTCTGGCCGGCTCCCTGGATGGGGGCGCACTCTGAAGCGTGTCCGTAGCAGAAGCAGTTTCCTCGGACCACCATGTCGTAGACGGCGTAGTAATACTTCTCTTTGATCTCCATACGAGAGTCCAGCAGGTTGTCTCCGAGCGTGTGCAGTTTGGTGAACTTCACCCGCAGGTTGGTGATCTTCAACATGGCTGGACAAAAGGACAATAACAGGTAATCACTGATGGATCTATAACTGATCAATAACCCACACATATAGTATGGACGTATAGTGGTTATTGTCTGGCGTGAGGAGACATACTCTGGATTCTGGTACTGTAGGGATCGTCTATCCTGAATGCTGGGTCCAGAACTCTGAAAATCACCTGGAAAAAAGGGATATTTCACCAAATGATCTGATCTCAAATGAACATCTCATTAGGTATGTTATGACATAATTTCCTCTTTAACCCAGTGGTTAGTAGAGTACTGCAGTACCTCTCCTTCAGTGGACGGCTCGATGTCAGAGTAACGCGAGTCACAGATGACATCATCGACCTTCTGCATAGGCCCCTGTGAAACTGATGGGAACGAGGTCTCGCAGTCATAAGCGAAGTAACGATAAACCTGCCATGTCTTCCCGAAGTCAGCTGACCGCTCGATCACCATGGCAGCAGGTCGAAACGTCTGAGGAGAGAAAACTCTGTCAGAAAACACACTTTAACTAAATATCATGTGACGGTTCTGCTGATCCCACTGAGAATCAACAACAGACCAAATAAACCTGGTGCAGCCAGTAACCTGGTAACTGTAAGACCTGCAGTCAGTGACCTGGTGACTGTCAGACCTGCAGTCGGTAACCTGGTGACTGTAAGACGTGCAGTCAGTGACCTGTTGTCTGTCAGACCTGCAGTCAGTAACCTGGTAACTGTAAGACCTGCAGTCAGACCTGCAGTCAGTAACCTGGTGACTGTCAGACCTGCAGTCAGTGACCTGTTGTCTGTCAGACCTGGAGTCAGTAACCTGGTGACTGTCAGACCTGCGGTCGATAACCTGGTAACTGTAAGACCTGCAGTCAGACCTGCAGTCTGTAACTTGGTAACTGTCAGACATCACTATAACATCATCAGGGTTATTTTCTCTAGAGCCACAGAGGACATTAAACAACTGTTATCACAGGCTGAGGAGGACTAACCAGGACCAGTAAATCTCTGATCTTTGACATGTAAAATCTGTGGACTGTCCTTGATTTCCCAGACCCCCCTGGTGTGTGTAACAGTGTAGAACTCACCTTGAAGGTCATGATGAGGTGTGTAAAGTGAAACTCTGCTTCCAGGTTCAGCTGGATGGTGGCGTTCTCCAGACCTGAAGACAGCAGGACATGTACAGTATACGGTTACATCAATAGATAATTAACAATCAAAATACTGTCTGTAGTCCATATGAATATAAACTGTGTGTTTCACAACAGTCTAAACTCAGGATAAGTTAAGGTTAAGTTAAGTTCCTGGGTTCCTCTAGGGCCCTGTTCATACTTGATGCATCCTGGGTGAACCAATCACAAGTGGACAGCTCCAAGTACTCCTGTGCTCACCTGGCATTAACATGCGTCTCCACATGCGTCTCCAGTGACCACATGTGATTGAATCTCACTTCCCACTCTATATGCAAATAAACATGGACATCATTTCCGTTTGCAAAGACCAAATACGTTGCTGTTTTTAAACTGAATTTGATGAACTTACTGTTTAATAACACCACAAATGAGACAAGAATTAGGTTGAAAAACAATAGAGGAGCGGAGTGTTTCAGGGGGCCGGGCCTTGCTGGTTACTGTACAAAAACACAACTTTATAACTTTTTCGCTGATTTTGGTGAAACTGTCTGTTCCAGGAGTTTCCTGATGGACAGATAGCTTTACTAGTAAGTAACTGCTAGTTACCATTAGCTAATTACCTCAGTTAGTCGTGCAGCTAGCGGTCTATTAGCTGTAAAGCTTAAATAAAGCTTTATTAAACCTCCAATCCGCAGTCCAAAGCTCCTGTGCTAGCGGTGTAAACACAAGCGTCTTGGGTGCATTCACACCCGGTATTCGAGCTGAGCTTGGTTCCTGGGAAAGTTGCTGCAGTGGAAACATGCTGTTTGTTTATTTCCCACTCTGATCAACCCCCCCCCCCCATCCCACCCCATTGTAATGACTCTACGGCCTCCAGGAGGGACCCACTCCACAGCTTTAGAACCACTAATCATGAAGAAATAATGGCCTAAGGCCAAGCTCACACCGACTTTAGCCTGTGTGAAAAACACACCCTGTCATTAATTTCTTTCGTTGTTAGCTGAATAGTTGTTATCTAACTGGGAGAAAATCAGGATGTCTCAGACTCTGAATCACAACCAGGAGACTAAATGGTTTTCTACGACTCAGTAGCTCATAATTACAGACTTAATGATGTGATGTGAACGCAGCGTGAATCATAAACAAATAACCATCAAACAGCCAAAACATAAAACAGGACTTCCTTAGTTAAGTTCCTGGTACTATTTGGTCAAAAAGGATCCGTTTGTCTCTGACCACATGTTCTCCTCCTGGTTTAATAAAGTTAACGTCAGCTGATCTGTCATCAGTTAATCAGACTCCTGTAACAACACGACTGACTTAGTGTTGCTGTTCTCACCATTCTCAGACTGCCACCAGGTCTTCAGTCTGTTTGGAGCAAACGTGGTGACGACGTTCTCAATGCGATGACCGCTCGTCTGATCTGTCAGCTCATCGTACGGGTCCACAGAGTCACACACAAAACACTTCTTCTCCTCCTGGTTAAAGAGAGAGACAGACAGGAGAGAGAGACCGGCAGGGGGAGAGGAAGACAGGAGAGAGGGTTAGGGTTAAGGGTTAATGTTGAGGTGAATTCTTCAGATTCCTCTGCCAGTCAGCGGAGATAAGAGGAAACTTTGTGACCAGAGATGTTTTATACACAGTTTAACTTGTTTCTGCTGTTTCACTTTATTTATTTAGTCACAACACACCTGAACATGTTCAGCTTTAATAAACGTGACATTTACAGCTGCATCAGGACCAGCTGGAATCTTTTTCACAAAATCTACTTTTTTATTAATCTAATCTTGTGTCAGAATCACTGAACTACAAACCAACTGCGATGGAAATGTTGAGACTCATTTCATCAGCCAAAATATTTTCTTCTTTTCTGTTTCATCTCAACACGTTCAGGAACATTTCAATTCAGTTATTTTCAGCAGCCAGACTAATTGTAGATTTTATTTCTCACTTATATTTATTTATCTGTTCTGTTCTGCCCGTGATTAACATGTTTGAACTGTCTATGACTACAGGAGATTTATTATCAGAATCACAGAAAGGTTATCATCTCACTTAATAATATAATAATGAGCTTTAATGGATGATGGTGAAGTATTTTAATACTCCATCACACAGACTGAACGACTGTAACTCTGATCAGCTACAGACTGAGAGGCTGATCTCGCTGCTGCAGACACCTGAGCTCTGTTTTCTTTGACCTTCATCACACCTGTTGGTTTACCTGCAGCACTTCAGTAGAATGAAAACAGACTGACTGAACTAAAGGGTTAGGGTTAGTAGTAGTCCTTAAATATAAATCAGTGTGTTGATGTGTGACACTAACTGATGATCTGCAGACAGTTTACAGACTCACAGAGATGAAATTAGTGATCAGTCTGAACTGTGGAGATGATTTCATTTAAACTTGACACTCCACAAGGTCAACAGACATTCTGAACTAACATCTGAGCATTCCTACAGAAACAGCTTCACACTGAGCACGCTCAGTTTACTCTCTTAATGTGACTGGACACTTTCAGTTTGAAGTTGTGTCTGTTTTCTACACAGAAACATCTGGATAAACATCTGTCTGCTGCCAGAGCTCAGTGTTTCCTTATAGGGAGGCGATTTCAGACAGGAAACACTGCAGACTGTAACACACACACAAACTAAACACACTGACCGTCCAATCACAGTGAAACAGAAACCTTGCAGGAGTTATTCAGCGTTCAGACTGAAGCGTGTGTGTGTGTTTGAATTATATATATAATACAGGGCAAAATAGTTTCAATTCTACATGCAAGTAGCTTTATCCAGGCAAACAAGTAGGACATGGTCATGTCTACCCGCTTGCTGTCAAGGTGCAAGCCATCTTAGACTTGTATGTCTTTGAGGCAGCCAGAGCTCCTCTGCAGCCCATTTAAGCTGGAGGTGGACACCAGCATTTCTGACCCTGGGTCATATTTGTGACAGATCTTTCTCCTCCCTCTTTTGCTAATAGTGTGTGCATGTGTGTGTATATGGAGCACATAGTGGCAGTTTGGTGGGAGTGAAAAGCCCTTTTTGTTTGCTGTTCAACATTTTTCTCTTGTTTAGAGACTTGTCATTTGATTTTATTTAGTTTTCTTTGATAAGGGTTAGATTAGTTTATTTACCTGTAGTTGGTATCGTTCAGGTGTTTATTTACCTGCAGGTGGCTGACGATGCAGAATGGTTCGGGTCGGTTCAGTCCACAGGTGGAGGTGGATGACAGTTGGTGGGATCTGCCAATCAGAAGGTCTCCTGTTGCCGGGTAACAGCTGCCCTCTGTGCACACATCACTGAGCTCCGGCAGGCTGACATCATCCTGGGCGCCGCCCTCCTGAGCACAGGTAAACACCTGCAGAGCTGGGAGGAGAAAATGTCTCTGAAAGTCTGAACCAGAACAGTTTGATAAACACTCAGAGCTGATCTGAGACCAGACATTAAATAAAACTACAGAGAGTTGTTGAAGCCCCGCCCTCTGTTTGATTGTCAAATCAAATATATAATGACACCAACAAAGAAGAATGCTGAGGTCTTCACTCTGAGTTAATGAAAACCTTTGACAGCGGAGCTGAAACATTAAGCCGATTAACTGATTAGTTGATTGATTGATCGATCAAATAATTTTTAACTCTGTGGCTGCAGCTTCTTCTGTCAAACTGAACATTTAAACATTATTACAAACACACATCTGATCTCCAGTCAGACGTTACAAACTGGAAGAGTTTCAGAGTTTCATCAGATTAATGAACAAAGAGTCCAATAATCATCATTTCATATTAAATATTAAAGTAATATTACTAAAGGTCACATTAAGTATATTAAATATGTAAAATATAACATTAAATACTGAAGAGGTTCTTAGATGTTACAACCGATACCCCCACCCAACGCGGATATCACATTAAGTGACGGCTGTTCTACGACCTAATCTTTAGGTTTTCGAACGGACTCCCAAAATCTACACGCAAGACCGCTTTAGCCTGCTGAGGGAGTCTGGTTACGTTCCCGGAATATCATAACAATAAGGCCTATATAGTTGACTATGTGCCAAAGACCGGATATTAGCAGGAACATCTGTGTGTGATAGGTGTTTGAAGATTGGTGGTACCCCAGTAAGATCCTGAAGGAAAAGATCAATACCGAGGGAGGTCCACACGGAAGGGTGGCGGACACTCGCCTGGTTTCACACTGGGCCGCCTCAAATGCCCGAATCCCTAATTCACAATTTAGAGATAAATTTAGGAAATCCCTCCCTGTGTCCCAACTATTTAGAAACTTCAACAGTAACCACCAAACAATCCACAGCAGCAGCAAAACATCAGACAACTGAGTTGAACCTATTCAACATGTCCTTCCATGTTAAACATCATAATATATACATAGCAGCTTTCTTAGAATTCATCAATCAAAGCCAAATTATTATCTACTGTCAGCTTATCTCAAGGAGATGAGTCTTCTTACCTGAGGGAGCCTACTTACCATGATCTCAGAGAGGAGCAACACAGGACTTTGGTTGGAGTGTACAAAGTACAACCCAATTTTATTGGAGTTTTATCAAAAAGAGTAAATGGATACAAAAATGTCCAAAAAGAAGAAAATAAAACAATCAAGTAACAAAGTCTCACAAACAACTAAGGCAAAAGCCTAAGCAGTCAGTCAGTCAGAGGTGACAGGTCGCCTCAGCTCACATGCGCGCCTCATGTCTTCTTCTGCATTCCCTTTTATACCCCTCACCCCCCTCCAAGGGGTTAGGGGTTCAAAACGGTTATTTTCTGAGAAACACATCTCTACATCACAATAAGACCATAAACCACATTTTCCGAATACCTCATCTTCCTTGCTTAGCAAGTGTGTGGTTTCTCACTTCGTAGGGTGTCAGGCAGATGCAAAAACCAAAACTTGTATCTGTACCTACCAGACGCCAGTTTAGCAGAATGTATAGGGACAGGCTGTTAAGAGACAGGACGTCTGGTCCGATTTTGGAGAATAGGTCGGTTTAACGCGCTTCCTGTCCTTATTCGCTGAATTTAGTTTGAACTTATCAACTGAGTTTGAATTATTACTTAGAAGGGGGGGGGGGGGGGGGGTGAGGGTATGACTCGGACACAACACAGGTGGAACACTCAACAATACATATGAAATCGTAAACTGAACATGATGTTCATGTTAATCACTGACCAACAGACACACAGCAGCTTCACGTTGTTATTGATCTTATTGATCAGACCAGTGAAGAAGAAAAGTGATGTAATCACAACTGAACTCATTACCACATCAAACAAACTGATCTGTAATCAGATTTCACTGCTGCTCCCTGATGAAATTTGACTCCTTTTAAAGATTTAATCCATGAACTCATCAAACTGATGAAAACCTCTTCACTTCACATCCGTCAGGTTTACTTTTCATTTGTTCCTCTTTTAACTTTTCATTTTTATTTCATAACAAAACTTTTCTTCTGACGTCACTTCATTTCATTATAAAGTGACATCTAAGTTTGAGCAGTATTTTTATAATCGATTCATGTTTGAGTCATTAACTTTGTCTCCAGTTCCTCTGTTTAAAGTTTATAAAAACATGATGTGAAGATAAAACTGAGATTTTTCACTGCTTTATGATCTTTTATAAATTAAATGAGAAATCATTTGGTAGATTAATCAAGAATGAAAATAATCGTTTCACTGAATCATGAAGCTGAGAGGTAATGTTACTAGTTACTGACTACTTTTCTGTTGGTCGACTAATCGATTCAGCTTGAACCTAAAGGTTTCACTCGGAGTTGGTTAGTTACTTGATTGAGAGTTAGTCTGTTTTCTCCTGATTCAGGTTTTGTTCCAAAAAAAAAAAAACTTTATTGAACTGTTATCTCTGTGATTGTTTCACCATTTATGAAGTAAACGGAAGTATTAAATATTCATATATTAGGCTATTAGTATTCAAGTATTTTCAGTTGAAACTCACCGAGCAGCACCGCGAACTGAAGCTCCAACATGCTGCTGATCTGGACTCAAACCTCTGATCCAAAAACTGCTGAAAACCTGGAAATCCACTTCGGACCGACCGAAAACTCCAGAGTCTGAAAACTGTTAAAACCTCAAGGAACCTGAAACCCCTGAGGCCGTCTGAACCTCCTGAAAACCTGTGGAGACTATCAGGACCACTGAACCCTGCAGACCCCCTCAGAACCCCTCGGACTCCGCCTCCTCTGATCCACCGGCACCAACACCTCAGGACGACACATCCGGGCTGACTTTCAAAATAAAACTGGGTGTTTATCAGCCATATTCAACTACTTACTTATTCTGTGCAACAACAAAGAGAACTGTTCCGGGTTACAGAGTAAATAAATAATAATAAAAGTTAAAAGAAAAACCATAAAACAAGATTAAAAATCTTCTCATTGAAAATAAATCATGTTGATGAATCAACAACTGCAGAAAAACTGAAGTCAAACTTCACCGAAGAGAAAAAGGAACTCAGAATCACATGAAAGAAGTGTTTTTTAAATTTGTATTATATATGTTATATATAATAATATATAAGTCTCAAATAAATCAATTTTCACTCGTTTCTGCCTGAACTCTACCTTCAGTCAGGTGCTTTTATTCTGAAAACAATCTGACTTCCTGTCTGACTTTTTCTTGCTCTTTCAATCACCACTTTGTGGCCAAAAGTATTTTGACATCCTCTCAGTTTTGAAGATAAAACTAAATTTTACAGCACAGGAATGAACGAATTAATGAACAAATGAATGAATGAACAAATTAATGAACAAATGAATGAATGAACCAATTAATGAACAAATGAAGGAATGAATAGTCATTTTTACTTATTAGCGTAAAGGTGTCCAAGACACATGAAGAAGAGAAAACAAGATAGAAGATCAGATATAAACTGAACAAAGTAAACATACTTTGTTGTATATTTTAACTGTGTTTGACTTAAACGTACCTTTAAAGTTTAGTTGTTTTAATAGATTTCAAGTTGATAATCAGCCGTCACTCAGTTCTATAGTTCTTCTCTTAAAATTAAATGATTTAGTGATTTTTGTTTTGTAGCTCTGTCTGTGATCCCCCCCACCTTTCCCTCAGGGCTCTACAGACAAAGAACATTCCTGACTGCCCCCCTCCCCCAGAAAATACACACCTCCTTTGTTGTTGCAGGTGAGGTTTAACTGTGGGGGAGGAGTGTGTGTGTGTGTGTTATCCGACCCCCCACCTGAACATCTGAAGACTCTTTCAGGACTCCAGTGTATTGTGGGTCATGACTGTGAACGTGTGGAGGCCTGCAGAGCCGAGCTCCCAGCCAATCCGAAATCAGCTCATCTGTCCGAGGACAAACATTAACAACTGAATGGAAACAGCATTAACACACACACACACACACACACACAGACTCTGGACTCAGAACTCTGATCCTGATAAGAAGTACTACCACACAGTAAAAATACTACAAGTACAGTAAGAATTATAAACTGCTGAACAAACCAAACACAAACTGTTTATCCAAGTCAAAGCTGCTCAAATTATGAATGATCAATTCATTATTTAAAATATGATGTATATATATATATATATATATATATATATATATATATATATATATATATATATATGTATATATATATAAATCATAATCTGTACAACATATATATATATACATATATACATATATATACATACATGTATACATACACTACTCACAAAAAGTTAGGGATATTCGGCTTTCAGATGAAATTTCAGAATGCACCTAAAATGCACTATAACCCTTACAGGTGTACTTAATTTGACATTCTCTAAACTTTTGAATGCACATGTCCAACTGTTCAATGTTTCAGTACGTATTGCATAACATGCTGTTCTCTAACAAGGTGATTAACCACAAAAATCACAAGTGTCTGATCCATGAATCGACCACTAAATGTTCTGGTTCAATGACAATTTGTATTTAAACAGTCCTCTTCATTCAATTTCAATTCAATTCAATTCAATTTTATTTATATAGCGCCAAATCACAACAAAGTCATCTCATGACACTTTACAAAATAGAGCAGGTCTAGACTGACTCTTTATAATGTTATTACAGAGACCCAACAGTTCCCACCATGAGCAAGCATTTTGGCGACAGTGGCAAGGAAAAACTTCCTTTTAAGAGGCAGAAACCTTGAGCAGAACCAGACTCTAGGTGGGCGGTCATCTGCTTTGACCGGTTGGGTTTTAGGGAGAGAGGGAGAGAGAGAGAGAGAGAGAGAGAGAGACACAGACAGACAGAGAGACACAGACAGACAGAGAGACACAGACAGACAGACAGACAGACAGACATCATGCTGTTCACATTCTGATGAAAGTTGATTCACATTGAGCAGAAATGATGGCCGCCAATGCTGTTGGAGACGTCAAGGAGAACGCTATGCATCAGCCACTGTTGTCACCAGACGAGCCTTTGGAGGCGGTGGTGTTACAGTCTGGGCAGGTGTGTCTAGTCAATACAGAACTGCCCTACAACTTGTGAATGGTACTGTGACAAGCCGATACTACCTGAATAACATCATTAATCCAGTCATTGTGCCTCTGCATGAGCAACACAGGCCTGATTTCATCTTCATGGCCGACAATACCCCTGCTCATCGAGGTCGCATCAATCAGACCTGAATCCCATAGAAAACCTATGGGATCAGCTGAGTCATCGTGGGGTCGTAACCCCGCACCCCAGAACCTCAATGATCTGAGGGCAGCCCTTCAAGAAGAGTGGAATGCCATGCCTCAGCAGACAATAAGTCGACTTGTGAACAGCATGAGACGTCGTTGTCAAGCTGTAATTGATGCTCAAGGACACATGACAAGTTATTGAGACATTGACATTTTTTGTTGTGGTATACCCACTACCGTTGTTAGCTTTTGTTTCAATAAATAGTAGAAATTACCATTGCATGCTTCTACTTAAATGCCCTACTTTCATGATATAATATCACTGTAGCATAAACTTTTTCCATTTTCCATAACTTTCACCCAAAAGTTGAATATCCCTAACTTTTTGTGAGAAGTGTATACATACATATATATATATACATACACACACGCATATATATACATATATATACATACACACATATATACATATATATATACACACACACACACACACACATATATATATATACACATATATATACATATACATATATACACATATATATATGTTGTACAGATTATGATTTTCTTCTTTCTTTTGGGTTAGGGGTTACAGGTGCTACAAAGCACACTTCTGACCTCACCTGTCAGTGATGCTGTGGTCAGAATAGGTTTGAACATTTGAAACACTGAAGTTTCTCTTTAATGGACCAGTGTGTAGGACTTAAAGGCATTGTGAGGTGATAACTGATAACCCCCTCCTCTCCTTTCCAAGCGTGTAGGAGATGGTGGCTGCTAAAGGCCCCCTCTAGAACCAGTGTTTGGTTTCTGTCTGTTTTGGGCTACTTTAGAAACATGGCGGTGCTACATGGTGGGCTCTGTGGAAGAGGACCCGGTCCCTCTGTAGGTTTAATGGGCTCATTCTAAGGTACTTATACACTAACAGAAACATACTTTTGAATATCATATTCCATTTCTGACGATCCCCTAAATCATAAACACTGGTCCTTTAAACAGTCAAACTGTCAGACCCATTTTAGGAGAATAAACTGATGGACACACTAATTCAGCAGATATATTTTTACTGATTTTATAATATGGTTGTGATTTTCTGCAGTCAGATGTTCATTTGGTAAAAATCAAAAATCTTCAACAAGAAATTTACTCCAGTTTTCACAAAATCAATAAAATGCATTTTTATGATGAAATATATGTAGAACAAAACTGTCACCACACATGAAAACATACGATCTGTTAATGTAATCTGGGTTTTAAAGGTTTAAAAAGAAAAAATAAACAGGTAATTTAAAAGAATATAATTATTGTTTTCTGTATTTAGATAAATGTGAAGAAACATTATTTTTACATTTGAAAAAAACAAACAAAAGATAATTAAACATGAATCTGAGGGGCGATTAACAGGTAAACTGGACCTTTTCTTTTTTTTGCGAGTTGAACCTCATTCAGCCTCTGGTCAGTGATTTTGGGTCATTTTGGGTTCAGCTGATATTTGTTAGGGTTAGAGATGTTTTTAGCTTCTCGTTATCGCCCAATGTTTTCTCCTTTTATGAGGGAGCTACGTAACATCCTGTTGTAAATTACGTTGTGGAGGTTAAAAGTTAAAATATTTTGACTTTGGACGGCAATGCTGTGTACTGTTACTGTTGCCTGTATTCTCTACTGGCTTCACCTAATTTTATCGGCCATTAAAATGATAGCCCTCTACTGTCGGCCTGAATCCATGTGAACACAGCATAAGTCACAAATTAATGATTCAATGTGTTTCATGTCTGTGTGATTTTTGACTCAACTTCACCTCCTGCAGTATCTGTGCCCCACTGAGAAGGCTTTAGTCTGTCTGTTTGTCTTTGTCCTGCTGATTTTCCATGTTTATACGTACCATTTCACCAGGGATAAAATGTTGAGTGAGTTTAATTACAGAGGACACTGTGAACTTTGGTGATATTCTATATTTTCATCTTGTCAACAAGACTAGAATTAGACTAAAAGTAGCAGTGAATGTATCTACTAACAAATGTTGTATGTGTATCATAGCATGATTTATCTTCTTCTTATTATTATTATTAAAACACATCAATAAGCCACACTGCGTCACTGGGTGACATGTTCCTTCATCACCATGACCACACACACTGCAGTATATTTTGACTCACTGTCACTATGCACTATTTTCTCCTGTTAGTTTGATTAAAAACTACAGTGAGCAGCTGTGTGAGGAAATGACTGAGCCTTTTTAAACATGAAAATATATATTTGTGAGGTCTTTTTAAAGATTTACATCTTCAGTAAGAACCAATGAACTGTGAGCTGAGAGCCACAGACAGGAAGTGAGACAGGACTGAGAGACGGACTGACATGCTGTTGGTTTGAGTCTAAACATGAAAATATTGGCACAGCATTGACTATGCTCACCAGAGCCGCCAGGTTTGTGTGTTTTCTGCTAAAAATGGGTTATCATGATGAAGAGAGTGACCTGACCTGATAGTCTGTAACCTGCTGTACTATGTTTGTCTATTAGCTGCAGCTCTGACACTCTGAACAGTGGTTTGATTCCAAACATCCCAGAATTAAAAACATCTTTGCTGGATATAACTAACGTCAGTCGCCTCATATGAGATTTAAATTTAGTGTTGGAAAAAATGCACCTCAAAAAAGTGATTTAGGACATCAGGTCCGTTTGTAGGAAGCTGTTCTGTAATCAGTCCAACAACAATGTTAGTTATATTAGTAACCTTTTTCACACATGGATCACGAACCAACGTGATCCTGGTTTTAGTCTTTTTATGGGATTTGACAATAAAACAAAAACATCAAAACAGTCAGTAGTATTTATGAGGACTTGTGTTTCATTATGTAGTACTCAGTAGTATTTATGACGTACAGCTGGTGTATACTTCGGCTCGTTTGGAGATTTCCTGTCGAAGTGAATCCACCGTCTCCAACAACTTGTAGACTTCAGCTGCTTTGTCGTCTTTACTCTTGATCAGCTGCTGGATCTTCAACTCCAGATCTGAAAACACAGAATACACAAATATATACATTAAATATACTGTACTGCACATACTACTAGTGCAGATAATACTGCAGTTCTACAGCCTGAGTGACACACGAGTCAGCTCTTCTTGTTCACCTCTTGTTTGTACCACCGGCTCCCCCAACAGCCAAAACCCAGAGAGCCTCTCTCTCTAATGCAGTAAGGAAAACCTATTTTAATGTGGTGAGGCCCACATTTATAACTCTGCTCCTGAACATTCCTGACATTAAAGTCCCCTTTATCAGAACTGGTCTATTAAATGTTAGGTCCCTCTCTGACAAGACCTTTGTCTTACATTACTTAATTTTGTCTTTTTTTTCTTAACTGAAACCTGGCTGAAGGAATGAGAATGTAATGAACCCGAATTTGAGTTATTTCAACTCCCCTCGGCTCAGTGGCCGTGGTTGTGGCCTAGATGTGGTTTTTAAAATTTGTTTTAAATGCTCTCTTCTTACTGTTAAAACATTTGGCAGCTTTGAACCGCTCATGTTTCTTACCAGCTGCACTAGTCTTGTATGTTACATTGTCACTTACTGTCCACCAAAACCGAACAGTAACTTTTAATCTGAGTTATCTGATTTTATCACTGCTGTGGTTGTCATGTATGATAAAGTGATTATGGTGATTTGTCATGTAATAACAACCTGATTTGTATCAGATATTTTGTATTTGTTTCTCTCATGTTAGTGTGCATTAGATTTATTGTAATGTTTGTGGATCTATAATATCATTCAACTATATTACTCTGGTCAGACAGTGATAGTCATTTACAGTCAATATATATTTGTCAGGATGTTTCAAGGCTTATTCAGTACATTAACAGCTTAATAATAGTCCTGTGTTTAAAGTGTTTTGCCGGTCCCGCGCTCTGACATGTGTGAGAGACTGTTTATTGTCAACCACATGTTTTTCACTGTGGAGGGAGTGTAGTGAGGAGTTTAGTTGAGTTAGCTAAGTTAGTTAAACTGTCGCCATCGTTGGAAGGACGCCGATCGTCGCAGATATTTCGCCCAGCGCTGAGGAGGGTCTGCTATCGGCAGGTGTTGTTCCTGCTGTTCATCCCTGCTGTCCTGCTGCAGACTGAGATAAGTCAGGAGGGTGATTTCTGAGATACTGTGTTTGTGTTGTTTCTCTTTATATGCTGTATGACTGAACTGGTTAATTCATATTTCTACGGTAATATTACTTCGGTTATAAACATCAGGGTTGTCCCTTTTAGCCTCTCATTAGTTATTAGGGTTAATTAAAATTTTTGTGCGATTTAATGTGTTTTTTTTTTAACCTTTTGTAAAGCACTTTGTAACCTAGATTTTGAAAGGTGCAATACAAATAAAAGTTGACTTATTTACTACTGATGCTGCCAGTATTACTTCTGTTGCTACAATAACTGTTGTGATAATCGCTTAAAATTGAAATGCAATCAACAGACTAAATAATACAAATAAAAGTTCTAATGCTACCTTGTATCTGTCTGAGTTTGTCCTCCACCTCTCTCTTCATCTTCTGCGCTTCTTCCACGATGTTCTTAAGTCGTTCTCCAGCTTCACCTTGAACCGACTGATTCAAGTTTTTCTGCTTTAAGAGCTCAAACTGCTTCATCACATCGTCCAGCTCCTGTTAGAGAGGCAACACATCAAAAGGGTTAGGGTTCTGATTGGCTGACAGATGTCTGCGGTAACCATAGCAATGAATGAAACGAATGTAGCCATGAGTTAAACTGACAAAAAACTGAGAAAAACTTTAAACACTTCATGTTTTTAATACTTCCAAGCTTAGGACTAAAAACTGTAGTATTTCCAGGTTTTAGAAGTACAAACGGTAAAACTTCCAAGTTTTAGAACTACACACTGCAATACTACCTGTATGTCTTATATCTGTAGCTGTATTTATTTAAAGCTCACCGTTTCTGTGGCAGTAGTGTTTTTTAAAGCAGAGTGTGCAGCCTCTCTGGCGTCTCTGGCCGTCTCTCTGTTCTGGTCATATTTCTTCTTCAGGGCTTCTATCCCGTCCTGTACATCTTCAGGTCGGTGATTCATCAGCTTTGTCTCGATGTCATCCAGTTTGTCTTTAATCTGAAACATTACAGAAAAAAAACATGTTTAAACACATCAATAACATGTAGGGCTGAACTCAAGTGACGGATATTTGAGATATTTTCTATTTTTACATCTTGGACTTGGTCTCTGGTCATGTCTCTGTGACGGCCGGCTCTTTCCAGGTCATCGTTGGCTTTGTCCTGAGCTTTCTCTGCTTCATAAATGTCTCTGTTGATCTCTGTCACATCAATCTTCTTTGTCCGCTCTCTAAAAACAAGAAACAATGACAACACAGCTTCTAAATAGGATTTCTCAATGAAGGGCTCAGGGGCCTGTTCTTCAAATGTATTTTAACATGCTATTATCAGGCTAAAATAATCCTGTTTGTTCTCATTCAGCTAAGTGGTTCTGTGAAAGCAGTTTGAGGATTGATTTGTTAATCCTGGATAAAGTTATCTGAGTAAAGGTACTCTTATGTTGTAAATGTCTGCCTATTTTGTGTATTCCTGCTCATTCTGCCTCTCTGTCCCTCTCTTCAGCCATATCTCCTCTTTACCAGGCCATCTACAGGCTTCCCCAGTCTCAAGTTGTTTAAGAAAGTTGTCTGTGTCAATTATACAAGCCAATCAGTTTTTACCAAAATAGCAAAACAAATATAGTCATGTGGAGCATGCCTTCACTGAAGTTCATAATCTACATTATCTACACATAAACTACTAATCTGCTCGGACCTCGATCATTGCTGCTTGCGGTTATATTTCATAAGTCATTTTCTGTGTTCCTGCATTGTTACAGGTAAGTGTCATTTTGTTCTACAATGCTCTCCACACTGTTTCCACACTTTGATCTCTGTTAAAGATGACATATTACAAGTGAATGTGGTCAGACTGCAAGTGATGTTGGTGCATGATTGAGGTTATCCCTGATAAACCTGCTATGAAAATTATACTTAATCTTAAAAAGGAGCTTTAATTGCATGACAAACGTTTAAGTTAAGTCATTTATTAAGTTTTAATGTTCAAATGCCAAATTCCCATTTTAATGTCAAATTAAATGCCATACGTTCTGCATCCATTGGTCTTTTAACTGTCAGAATCTTTGCATCGAGTTTGTCTTTTTCCTCAGTTTCTCAAACTAAATTTGATATGGTTCTTTTTGGTTTACAAACTTTGTTTTTATTTCATTATTTTGTTTTATCAAGTAGAAGAATAAGTAACCCTCCATTTGTGAAAATGTAGTTGTTATAATACACCAACAGATCATAGTGATTTTACAATAACTAATGTTCTCTTCTAAAATCTAAATTATATCAACACTTAAATCTAAGACAGTCATTTGTATTTTAAATTACTGCCTGTTTGTGGTTCACTGTAAAACGTCTTGGTCATGATCCAGCTCATTAAGCTGCACTTTTGCAGCCTGGGGTTGCAGTTTAAAGACTTGTTACTATGACAACAGTTCCAGATGAGTTTTAAAACAGCTTTGAAGAACCAAAAAAGAGTCAAATCATCAACATTCTTATCTGGATAACTCTGTTTCCATGCATGAGGAACAGGGCACAGGACTGGTCAGGTATCAGTGTAGTGTGGTCACTCAGCCAATCAATGAGGCAGGAGGTCAAAACAACAGGTAGGATTCATCCTCCAGAGGCCTGTACTACGAGGCAGGTTCAACTTACCCAGGATGTCTTCTCATCGGGCTTCACTAACACTAACGGTGGTTATCATCTCGGTAAGTCGACCCAGGGTGTCACAATCTAGCCATGAGTGCGTTCACATGAACGGGGCAGAGTTTGCAGCATCTGACCAATCACAAACATGGACATGTCTACTGGCAGCAGAGCGGCTTATTTCAAAAACGAAGAGCAAATACGAAGAAGTTAAACACATCATCCAGGCTGAAAACAACACAGCAGCAGCTGCAAACAATCACCACTGTGTGAATGAAGGCTTCTAATATCACTGCCCCATCATTAGGGCCCGAGGAGATCTGACACTGATTACATTTGTGTGTTCTGTTAAATTCATGTGTTGCTGAGATGTATTTTAAGGGCGTGTTTGACAGTTTTAGTCTTATTCTGTCCGTCTCATATTAATCACCGTCAGGGAAAGACAAAGGGCTGCCGGTCTCTGAACACTCTGCCCCCCGAAGAGACCCTCTCACGATCTGCCCGGAGGTCCACGGGATCTTCAATGATCGGTGATGCTGTTTTCTAAGAGAGCTGATTGGTCAGTAGGCGGTGCTTTTATGAGTTGATCTGTTATGTGGAACATAACCTGCTCCGGAGCTGGTTGTGTGAGCAGCATAAGTTACCCCAGCAACAAGTGAACCACCGTCGAAATCAGAATCAGAATCAGAAACAGTTTATTGCCAAGTAACATACATTACAAGGAATTTGCCGTGGTCTGATGGTGCTGACAACAAAAAAATAAGATAAGATAAATAACAAACAGTGCAGTGACCAAAATAAAGTGTCCAGATAAAGTGTCCAGTAGGGGGTGCGTGCGTTAATGTAACGCAGGGGGGACAGGGGCGGTGTACGTTAATATAACGTATAACTTGTGTTGGGGGGGGGTCAGTGCAAGACTTTGGCCGTGTTCGTCAGGTTGACTGCAGAGGGGAAGAAACTGTTTTTGTGGTGGGAGGTTTTGGTCCTGATGGACCGCAGCCTCCTGCCAGAGGGGAGGGGGTCAAACAGATAGAATCTGGGGTGGGAGGGGTCGGTAGCGATCTTCCCTGCTCTCCTCAGGGTCCTGGAGGAGTACAGGTCCTGAAGAGATGGGAGGTTGCAGCCAATCACCCTCTCTGCAGAGCGGATGATATGCTACAGTCTGCACCTGTCCTTGGTGGAGGCAGCAGAGTACCAGACAGTGATGGAGGAGGTGAGGATGGACTCAATGATGGCAGTGTAGAAGTAAACCAGCATTGTTTGTGGCAGGTTAAACTTCCTCAGCTGCCTCAGGAAGTACATCCTCTGTTGGGCTTTCTTGATGAGGGGGCTGATGTTCAGCTCCCACCGGAGGTCCTGGCTGATGACGGAGCCCAGGAAACGGAAGGACTCCACAGTGTCCACTGGAGAGTCACACAGGTTGATGGGGGTGGGTGGGGCTGCACTCTTCCTAAAGTCTACAACCATCTCCACTGTCTTTGAAGCGTTAAGCTCCAGGTTGTTGTTGCTGCACCGGGTCACCAGATGGTCAATCTCCCACCTGTAGGCAGACTCATCCTCACCAGAGATGAGTCCAATGAGGGTGGTGTCATCTGCCAACTTCAGGAGCTTGACAGACTGGTGACTGGAGGTGCAGCTGTTGGTGTACAGGGAGAAGAGTAGAGGAGAAAAACACAGCCTTGAGGGGAGCCGGTGCTGATCGTCCGCAAGTCTGAGACGTGTTTTCCCAGCTTCACGTGCTGCTTCCTGTCGGACAGGAAATATGTGATCCACCTGCAGGTGGGGTCAGGCACGTTGAGCTGGGAGAGCTTGTCCTGAAGAAGAGCCGGGACGATCGTGTTGAAGGCAGAGCTGAAGTCCACGAACAGGATCCTGGCGTAGGATCCCGCGGAGTCCAGGTGCTGGAGGATGAAGTGTAGGGCCAAGTTGGTTCTGTAGGTGAACTGCAGGGGGTCCAGCAGAGGGTCAGTGATGGATTTGAGGTAGGACAAAACCAGGCGTTCAAATGATTTCATGACCACAGAGGTCAGGGTGACGGGTCTGTAGTCATTTAATCCTGTGGGCCCTCACCCTATAACTCACCCTGGTGCGAGTTGGTACACAGCAGTCCTCACAGAAGCTGATTTATGACAACACAGCCTCTGTGTACTCATCCAGACTGTTGGTAGCAGTCCTGAAAACATCCCAGTCAGTGCAGTCCAAACACGCCTTCAGGTCCTCTGCAGCTTCACTGGTCCACTCTTTCGATGTTCTTGCAACAGGCTTAGAAAGTTTTAATTTCTGACTGTATGCAGAAATCAGGTGGACCATGTCGTGGTCAGAGTGTCAGTGCAGCGTGGGTGACGGCGTAAAAAGCGTTACTGACTGTGGTGTAACAGTGATCCAGAGTGTTCCCCTTCCTGGTGGGGCATTTAATAAACTGTTTGTATTTGGGGAGTTCATGACTGAGGTTACCTTTGTTAAAGTCACCGAGGACAATAACTAAGGAGTCCGGGTTGGTCCGCTCCGTTTCCAGTATCTGGTCGGCGAGTGCGCGCTGTGCGTCCTGCACGTTGGCCTCCGGTGGAATGTAAACATCGACCAGAATGAATGAAGCAAACTCACGGGGGGAGTAGTAGGGTTTACAGTTAATGAAAAAGGTTTCTAGAGAAGGAGAGCAATGCCGTCGGATCACTGTCATGTCGTTACACCAGCTACTGTTGATGTAAAAACAAATACCTCCACCCTTTGTTTTGCCGGAGAGGTGTGCATCGCGGTCCGCTCGTCGCGTCGGGAGTTCTTTCACCCAGCCATGTCTCCGTGAAGCACAAAACAGCAGATGAATAAAAGTCCTTGTTTCTCCTCATCAGTAGCTGGAGTTCGTCCATCTTATTTCCCAGTGAGCGCACATTAGAGAGAAATATTCCGGGTAGCGATGTGCGTTGTCCTCACCGGCGAAGACGCACGAGCGCACTGGCACGTTTCCCTCTACGTTGACGTAGAGCTGCAAAGGTGAGAGCACCTTTGACCAGAATGTCCCACAAAACAGCTGAGGGTGCAAGAAATTCGGGAAACAAATCCACTGGAGTTGTTCCCCTGATGTTTGTGAGCTCTTCTCTGGTGAAAGAGCTCTGTAAACCAAAACAAAAAACACTGTTTACAGACAAAATAAGGCAGAACAATGCGCTCCAACAGCCCGAGGCAGCCATCCGCGGTGCCATCTTGTAACCCTCAAAACCCAGGGTTAACCCTGAAGTTAACTCGCTAACACCAAATCCTGCTTCGTAGTAGACGCCTCTGGGAACCCAAAGTGGAGTTTCAATGTTTTCAGTTAGTTATTATCATGGTTATTTCATGTTTTCAGACACTGACTTGAGCTCCCGAGCTCTCTGCAGCAGGTCGTGGGCGGTCTTGGAGTGCTCCTCCAGGTTCTTCAGGTCATCCTGGAAATTGGTGGCGTTGGACAGCAGATTATTGATGTCATTGATCATTGATCGGATTTGATCAGGTGATTTTGGCAGCTGGATGCCCAGAACAGCTCTGGCCATTTTCTCGATGTCCTCAGGAGGAACCATCTCATCTGTTGGGAGCAAACATGATGAATAATTGTTTTAGTTAACAAGGGTTGTTGTTAAAGTACATCTGTATAAAGGTCTTGGTCTGTGTGTCTTGGCTGCTGCCCTTGGCCTCCTGAAACGTAATGTTAAAGACTAATTTTGTGTTCATATCATGTTGGAGTTGCCATATTTATCAGTTTCAGAGACATATCTCACTTGAAGCTCAATATGTAACAAACATGGACACCTTACATCATGAGAATCTCTCCACCTGTAAACTGACCAAATGACTGAACCCGTTTACTTCAGGTAAGGACCAGGTTCCTGCAGTATCACCTGAACACTAACCCATCAGGTAGTCTTTGACTCGCTGGATGAGGTCCTTTGTTTTATTCTTGTCTCTCTCAAAAGAGTCCATGTTGTCATTGATCTGGTCCTGCAGATCTTTGGCCTGGTCTTTGGTGTCCTGAGCCGCCTGTTTGGCATCATTGATCTGACACAGAATAAACAGTTATAACATTTATTCAACAGTGAAGTCTTTGTGTTTGAACAGAGTTCCTACAGCATCAAACTGAGTTGCCATGCCATTTTTCTCAGAATAATATTATCAGTCTCTACATATAACAGAACAGATTCTTCTGTCAGGTGTCAGTCACAGGTGATACTGCAACTGCCACACTTAAACAGTTACCTGCTGTGAAACTACGTGTGTTGCTGCTGCTGCTGTTACTGGGACAATAAAAAACATTATATAGAATGAGACAGACCCACGAGCTGTTTTTAAATCACCAGTTTGAACATGAAGTCCTTCATGAGTTCTCAGTAATACTAACTAGTTTCAAACGAGTGATTAACTAAATCAGGTTACAACATTCAAACATAAGTTGTCTTAGCCACTAAAGACTTAACTATTTATTGTGGCAGTGTCCAATCAGAAAACATTCGACAATGTAAACAATCGACAATGTAAACAATGACGTCAACTGCAGCTTCACGTTTCACCAAAACATCTATCATGACATTTAATAACAACTGCTGATCCAGTAATATTCACACGTATTACCTGCTGTTCACTGTTGCTTTATGTTCCTCTATTTATAAGCAGCATATAACATTTAGGAAATGTTATAGTTGTAAGCAGATATAAGGATATTTTGTGTTTAATGTACAGTGTTTGAAACCATTTATGACTTCTGAAGACACATTTTGTATTATACACTATACTATTTCACTATACTGTCATTGAACTGTTGGCGGGTGGACTCAGACTGTATTATTTGCCCAGGGAGTTCTCACATGCCATTGTTGTGAATGTTTACATCCCCCCCTCTGCCAACCTGATGTCGGTGTGTAACGTCATTCACTTCCTCATAGCCCGTCTACAGACTCAACACCCGAATGCATTCATTGCTATCTCGGGTGACTTCAACCACTTCATCATGGCTAAGACACTTCCCACCTTCACTCAGTATGTGACCTGTCCTACTAGAGAGGAGAGGACCCTGGACTTGCTGTATGCTAATGTAAAGGATGCATACAGCTCCTCTCCCCTCCCCCTCTGGGTAGGTCAGACCACAACCTACTGCACCTCAACCCCTGTTATGTGCTTCTGGTGAAGCCTGCAACCATAAGGAGAGAGAGGAGATGGTCGGAGGAGGCTTATGAGACACTTCAGGGATGTTTTGAGGTGACTGACTGGCAGGTGTTCTGTGAGCCGCATGGAGAGGACATTGATGGGCTCACAGAGTGCATCACGGACTATCAACTTCTGTGTGGACTCCACTGTCCCAGCAAGGACTGTTCATTGCTATTCAAATAACAAGCCATGGGTGGCAAAGGACATCAAGGCCATCCTGAATGCAAAGAAGAGGGCTTTCAGAGCTGGCAACAGGGAGGAGGTGAAAACGCCCCGCCAACCCCACCCCCCCCGCCCGTGAGAGCTCTCCTCACACCTCATTCCCCAGGCGCTCTCCAAACTGACGACTCCACCCCTCCCCCACCGGTCACCTCTGCAGTGTGCTTCACTGCTGACCATGTTAGGAGACAGCTGATGAGACTCCACTCAAGCAAGGCTCCAGGCCCTGATGGTGTCAGCCCCAGGGTGCTTAAAGCTATGTGGAGTACTTCACCATGTCTTCAACATCTCTATCCTCTATGCTGTTGCATGCTGGGGCAGCAGGCTGAGGGTGGCGGACTCCAACAGACTAAACAAACTGATCCGCAAGGCCAGTGACGTTGTGGGGGTGGAGATGGCACTGACCTCCCACATCATGAAGACCCTGGAGAGACTCGTCCTGGAGCAGCTCCGGCCCATGGTCAAGCCACACTTGGACCCCCTTCAGTTCACCTATCAGCCCCGACTTTGAGTTGAGGATGCCATCATCTATCTGCTCAACCGCGTCCACGCCCGCCTGAACTGTGAAAGTCATGTTTTTTTACTTTTCCAGTGCGTTCAACACCATCCGTCCTGCTCTACTGGGCGAGAAGCTGATGGAGACGCAGGTGGATGCCCCCCTCGTGTACTGGATTGTCAACTACCTGACTGGCAGACCACAGTATGTGCGCTTGCAACACTGTGTGTCAGACAGAGTGGTCAGCAACACCGGGGCCCCGCAGGGGACTGTCCTCTCTCCCTTCCTCTTCACCATCTACACCACAGACTTCAATTACTGCACAAAGACCTGCCATCTTCAGAAGGGTTCTGATGACTCAGCAATAGTTGGATGTATCAGTAAGGGTGATGAGGAGTACAGGGCTGCTGTGGACAACTTTGTCTCTATTTTCTTAGGCGGCTGAGGTCCTTCAACATCTGCCGGACTATGTTGAGGATGTTCTATGAGTCTGTGGTGGCCAGTGCTATCCTCTATGCTGTTGCATGCTGGGGCAGCAGGCTGAGGGTGGCGGACTCCAACAGACTCAACAAACTGATCCACAAGGCCAGTGACATTGTGGGGTTGGAGCTGGACTCTCTGACGGTGGTGTCAGAGAGAAGGATGCACACACACACACACACACACACACACACATACACATACATATATATACATATATGTCATCACATATATATATATATATATACACACACACACACACACACACACATATATATGTATATACTGTATATATGTGATGGCATATATGTATATATATATGTGTGTGTATATATTTACACTTTATACACATATTGTATATATTTTTTATTTTTCACTTTTTCTGTGATAAATTCATTAATGAATATGTACTCGTGATTTCTATTCACTTGGTGATGATGTTCAGTTCTGTTTCCTGTAACCGACTCTTCATACAGATTCAGGAGGATCTGGGCATCCTCTTCAGTCTCTGATGAGAAATGATGAGTTTAATGATGCTTCTGTGTTTCCGTTTTAAGAATCTTTAACTGAAGTCACCAGTTGATGAAACAGCAACTGCTGAAACTTCTTCACTTTCTGCACACTAATTTAAAAAAAGGATTCAATTTAATTCTGCACAAAGTATTTGTCTCCAGACTGAACTCAGGTGGTTTCTTTGATCCTCTGTGAGATTTTGCTTTGTAGCTGATTAGACTGATCTGACACTACATCTATATACAGTATATATATATATATATATATATATATATATATAATTTTTTATTATATATTTATATATTTCATATAGTATATATTTTTCACTTAATTATTATAAATGTGTATATATATATTTTTATATCTTATTTTTTATATCTTATTTTTGTACATACTCTTATTTCTAAATGTATGCTATTTTCTACTCTTGAATGGGAGCACCGGTACTGTATAATTTCCCCCGGGGATCAATAAAGTATTTCTGATTCTGATTCTGAACATCTATTTATACAGCAGCCTCCACTTCTGTCCACAGGAGGAGTTATAGTTGTTAGCAAATGCAATAATAAACACTTAGATCTACCTGTAACTATATTATAGTCTGTTATAAACCATTTATTTAATGTTGAAATGTTAAATAAAGTGATAAATAGGGGGACGTGGAGCAGGCAGATTGTTCTGTTGGTTATCAGCTACCGATTAGTGGCTGTAACTCATCTTGACGTAAGAACTATTTTGTGAGGTGCAACCTGTTTTAAGTTAGTTATTATTGACTTACCTTATAACCAATGTGAACTTAAAGCTGCTCCTGAGTTTGTTACAATGTTACTGTTGAAGCAGTTTTCCTTTAAATGAGCCTTTAACTTGTTCAGTGGAACTAATGCATTCAGGTCTCAGGATTTAACACCCTTCAAATTTAAAGCTGGTCTATTTGGACCTTCTCACTGAAATCCCATGAAGTGAATTAGACCTCTGACCCTGTTCCAATACCAGCACCAGTCGCCCCAGTGTAAACCTGCCTTGTTCTGGGACTCATGCAGTCTAGATGGCAGTGTGATGAGTTGGTCCTTCACTCTCACTGCTGTCTCTGAAGCTTTCTGACCAACAGGAACGACTCCATCACAGTTTGGACCTCCACATTTCCTTTTTCCCAGATCCAGACTACACAGAGCTCCACCACATCCAGAACAGTCCTCCAGACCTGGTCCTCCACAGATCTGCATCAGACCACAACACACTAATTAAGGTATGAAGAGGCTCATTCACATGACTGTGATTATGAATCACTTTATGATTATCAGTCACCTGAACTTTACATGATTTATGTCCCATTTTAGCCAACACAGCAGCACACAGCATCAAGACACACTGAGGAGAACTCGTCATTTAAATGCAAAAGCTACTTCATACATACTGCTGATTGGTTGATGAGAGTCATATGACTCTGCAGGTTAATACTCACCTTTCGGTTGAGGTTGACTGCACTGAGCTCTTTGACCTTCTTCTCCAGCGGTGCCAGCTCTCCTTTGCTTCTGCACATGCTCAGTTTTTGTTTGACTTCCTGTCTGGTGTCCATGGAGTTCTCCAGAGCTTTGTTGCTGTTTCTCACCCTCTTCTCGTCCGACATGAAGGCTTTATGAAGCTTCTGGATCTCATCCAGCAGCTCTACAACAGGATCAGAGGAAGCACTGAGTTCAGAAATAAACTAAAGAAGTGGAGCTCATAAAGTAGCACAGTCTGTTCTGTGATAAATTCAATAATGAAGATGTTCTAGTGATTTCTATTCACTTGGTGATGATGTTCAGTTCTGTTCCTTGTAACCGACTCTTCATACAGATTCAGGAGGATCTGGGCATCCTCTTCAGTCTCTGATGATAAAATTATGAGTTTAATGATGCTTCTGTGTTTTCATTTTAACAATCTTTAACTGAAGTCACCAGTTGATGAAACAGCAACTGCTGAAAGTCTTCAGACTTCTTCACTTTCTGCACACTTTAATTTAAAAAGGGATTCAATTTAATTCTGCACAAAGTATTTGTCTCCAGGCTGGACTCAGGTGGTTTCTTTGATCCTCTGTGAGATTTTGGTGGAACATGGAACATCACTGTAGCTGATAAGACTGATCTGACAACTACATCACAACATCAGTGCAGTTTGATACCGTGAAAAATGACTGATACATATATACAAAAGATTGGGGGTTTGATTAATAAAGGCAGCATAAAACAACATCATTTATCAGAAAGGTTTTTCTCTTCATTCATCAGCGTAGATAATATTATAGTCAGTGAGAGGAGGAGGACTCTGATGTCTTATAGCAGTAAAAAAAACATTATAATTAAATATTGACTTCTATGAGGCTGAACATCCCTGTGCGTCAGGTAGGCATTTCTCCCCTTTTCCTGCATCTCTTCCTCGTGTCCTCAGTGGTTTAGGGTTAGGATTAGACACAAGTAACAGAAACATTTAAGAAAATTCAGAAGCACCCAATATTTTCTGAGCGAGAGGTCAGTCCCACCCCTTCTCTCTGATTGGCCAAGGAGCCTTGTGATTTCACAGGTCAAAGTTCAATTAAATTGAACTTTTGTGTGAGGGGAAGGATGCGGGTACATTCATGACAGGAAATAAATGTGTCTGATCTTGGTCCACATAGAACTGAATTAGAAATTAAATCCAGTCTGACTGCAGTACATACAAAGACATATATATCCACATATAAGGATATATAAAAGTTCTCTGTAGACCTCCACCATCACACTGTGTGGAAGCATTGATCTGAGCGAGATTAAGTGATTAAACTGTTTCTAAAGGTTTAAAAGTTTCCAGGAGAACAGTGGAATCTGTAAGAAGTCCTGAACCAGCAGGACTTTTCTACAGATGAACGTCCCCCAGATTCTAAAACTGAGCCTCGATCAGGGAGGAGGCCACAACGGAAATCCTCTGCAGAGACAGAGAACCTTCTGAGCAACTTCGTCCGTCAGGAGTTTATGGTTAAAGAAAACACTCAACTTGTATGGAGTTTATCAAAGGACACAAAGATTCTGTTTGACTACAACTACAAGAATAATGGACCCCCCTTCAGGGAGGGATCATCTGTCTTTTTAGAAAGTTAAAATATTACAAGAACAAATCTCTGTACCCTCCAGATATTCATCTTCATCGTCTGGATCCTCCATGAGTTTCTCCTTCAGGTTGTTCAACAGCTTTCTGAACTCCAGACGAATGTTGTCGATTTCAGTGTTGAGGAGGGGAGACAGGTGGATCAGGATCAAGTTCGGGTCGATGGCTTCTTTCAGCTTCCTGTGAGGAAGAAAACGTTTAAAAATGTTTGATTATTGAGTTAACCAAGCAGATTAACTCTTTATTGACTGATCTCTCACTTCATTCTTGTGATTTCTTGTTCCAGACTTTTATACCTGGTTTATAATCAACTACAGTTGATAAACTATCACTGTGTAGGCAGAAAGGAGAGATCACTACATAAAGAGATACCTCCTCGTATTCTAAATAATTCCATCCAAGTCCGACTGAAACTGAAAGTAGCACAAGGAAGACGACAGAACTTTAAATATCAGTCAGTTTCCGCACCTGAACACGTAATGTCGAACTGAAATTAACATTCATATTTGATAAGAAATCTAATTATTGGTTTATTTCCACTTCTCTACTTATTGGGTCAGCATTTTGCGAAAAGGATTTCTTCTTCAAAAAAAGACAAAATTATTTTCCTGTTGTGACTGCGCCCCCTACAGTACAGTAGTGTTATTAGTCGTTATCAGCTGACCGATCGATGTTTGGCACGGACTGATGACATCTGGTCATTTGATTGATTCAATATCTCTGTGGGTGGGCACTAAAAATATTTTGTAATATCACTTAATATTTTGTAATATTAGGTACTATAATCCAACAATTGTATGCATGCATGTATAAATTGCTTTTTATTGCCAATGTATGAACGGAGTGTAACGTAACTTAAAAAATTAGACCCTCCCCGACTTTCTTGGTTGCCTATAGCAGCCTGTGGACTGATTTCTATGTAAAGGGATGGATGGTCAGGACTGGAAAATCCAAAAGAGATGTGATGCTAACTAGCTTGCCGTTTGAAAATCAGCTAACGTTATGAAGCAACAAACGCCAGATCCATGCAGTGTAGCTAAGTTACAGCTATTTTGTGTGAATGCAGCCAAATGCATCCTGTCCGCTGTGTCCTCTCTGCTCTGCCTGTGTGTGTGTGTGCGTGAGTGTGTGTAGCTCAGCACTCGGTCAAACAGACACACAGAACTGCAGCTCTTCATACCATACCTCCATGACACGGAGAGCAGAGAGGTCACATGGTCACCATGTTTTTATAAAGTCCCGTTACTCCATATCTAACACTGTACACTGGAGTTGAGTAATAACTGCAAAACTTACCCGATCATCGCACACAGTTTCTCCACCTTCTCTACCGTTGGTGGGGAAAGTCCTGTCAGGTTGGACAGGCTGTCCAGCTTGGAGTGCATTTCCAGCATCTGTTGCCAGTTGCGACTGTCTCTGGGCCTCAGGTCGTCACTGTGGTAAGGGATGAAGGTTCTCATCCTTTGAGCGGCTCGCTGGACATCTGTGACGTTTTCAGCCCAGAGGGCAGTGCAGGGGTGGCACTCCTCACAGGCTGGGAACGCCAAGTCATAGCCTGGGGCGCACTCATCACAGAAGATACCCGTGACGCCGATCCGACAGATACACTCGCCGGTTTCAGGGTTACATGACGGGCGCTCGGTTCCCTCCAGGTTACAGTCACAAGCTGAGAATGAGATGTGACGAGTTTCAATAAAAGTAAGATGGAGCTCTGTCACAGATAGGGTTAAAGACAATGTAGGGTTAGAGTCAGTGATAGTGAGAGTGTTTTTGTGTTTTCACTCACAGATACACTGCAGGTCTGGATTCCCAAAATGATTTTCTCCACATTCGTCACACTGTCTTCCTCCAAATTCAAGACGACATGGACACTGTCCCGTCACCTGAACACATCACTGCTTCCTTCAATAAATGCTTTATAATCAATCGTTCATCTACTGTAAGTTATTATTTATTACGTTTACAAAATGCCTATTTTATGTCTTTTATTAAGAAACACTTTGTGACATCTGATCTGGAGGATCAAATTCGGTTGTTTTATCCCTTAAAGTTACACTTTACAACACGTTTCACTTTAATCTGAACTTTGACACTTGTGTGGTATGAAGTAAATAACGTACAGAATGATTATTCTGACCCTGAGGTCACTATGATTTAACAGGACAGTGTCTGTAGTTGGTGGTGGTCTTGCCTTGTTGCAAATGTTGGAAAAAGAGTTAACAGGATCACAGCTGCATGGTTGACATCCCGACGCTCCATCCAGGTTCCAGTATCCGTCCTCACACTCGTCACAGAGGACACCCACCACCCCTGTCCTGCAGGGACACTGTCCAGTCCTCGAATCACAGAAACATGGGCTCTCCAGTGGACACTGAGTCACCTCCGTCCCCCGCCGGTCACAGGAGCACTCTGGAAAATACACAATAAATATATTACATACTTAATATATCAGAGAGAAGTAGCATGACAGATGGGGATGTGGTGAGAACAAACCAGTTCAACTACTTCTACAACAGGTCTGATAGCCCTACTCTGCTGATGCCTGTCCTGTTCTCACCCCTCACCTCCCCCATCAGGTCCAGTTGTACTGTGGTCAGTAGCACTGGTGCACCACAGGGGACTGTGCTCTCCCCTTTACACATCTGACTTCATGTACAACTCTGACTCATGCCACATACAGAAGTTCTCAGATGACACTGTGATTGTGGGGTGTATAGAGGGCGAGTACAGGGGCCTGGTGGAGGGATTAGTGACATGGTGCAGGTCAAATCATCTGAATATGAACACCTCCAAGACCTAAGAGATGGTGGTGGACTTCCAGAGGACCAGGCCCCATCTGCAACCAGTCAATGGGAGGGGTCCATGTGGAGGTGGTCAGGACCTACAGGTACCTGGGGCTGTAGCTGACAATAGACTGGACGGGTCAACAAATACTGACACTCTTCACAGGAAAGGGAGAGCTGGCTCTGTGGTTGGCACAGAGCTGGATTTCCTTGTGTCAGTGGCAAAAAATAAGGACCCTAAAAATAAACTGATCCATCTGATACACAGTATTCAGTATCTGTTGAGATTTAAAGAAAAACATATAGTCCAGCAGAGACGAACTTTAAACCCTCGTCTTTACCGTTCTGCCATGTTTTTAAAGGTCCTGTTTCTTGTATCAGTGTTTTCATAGGCATTTTTCATTTTTCTCTTCCGAGAATCTCCAGCTGAACGTGGTAGAGAGGCTAGCATTCCACCATGATGGTGAGGTGAGGTGTGGGTCAGACTGAGCGATTTGAAAACCTTTATAACAGTGCTTTATGACTTTGTGACAGCGCTACCTCGCCCAGAATAGGGAGACCAGGGCTCCCTCCTGGAGCCAGGCCTGGGAAGAGTTGGTGGTTGGTGAACCCACCTATGGGGTCCTGTCAGGCTCAGTCCGAAGGTGTGACACAGAGCCGCCACCTTGTTGGTCACTACAAGACCATAGGTAAAGGGACAGGGGCAGAGCCAGTGTTTTAACCTTGGCTTCACCAGACTGTGACAGTTTACAGCTTTACAGTGTCACTGTCGCAAGTACCTCAGAGTCTTGCTCAACACTGAGGGTCAGATGGCAGTCATCAGGTAGATGTGGATTCTGACCTGGACTGTAGTGGTTTAGAAGGAGCCGATCCTCAAAGTGAAGCTCTGGATACACCAGTGGATCTCTATTCCAGCCCTCAGCTGTGGTCCTGGTCTCTGGGTAGTGACTGAAAGAATGAGATGGTGGATGCAAGCAGCTGAATTACTTTCCTCTGCACGGTGTCTGGACAGCCTTAGAGACAGTATGAGGAGCTCAGAGGAGAACCACTGCTCCTTCACGTTGAAAGAGTCAGTTGAGGTGGTTCAACATCTGATTCTGATTCCAATGCCTTCAGGACGCCTTCATGTGGAGGTTTTCAGGGCACATCCAACTGGGAGGCGACCCAAGGTTAGACCCAGTAGCAGAAAATGGATGGATGGATAGACATTGTATATCATCTTTTTGTATAAAATGCGCTATATGAATAAAGGATTAGGGTTTTATTAATATTATTATTATCATAATTTTATACCCTCTTTACCTTTGCAGTCCTGGTCCAGGGCGATGCCGTAGTAACCAGGTTTGCAGTCTTGGCAGCGTGGTCCCATCGTGTTGAGGAGGCAGCGAAGACATTCTCCTGTCAGGCTGTCGCAGGCGTCACGGTCGTCCGGGTCGATGTTGTTGTTACAGGGACACTCCTCACAGCTAGCACCTGGCAATGCCAGGTCTCCATAAAAACCCGGGCTACATCTGTCGCAGCGTGGACCTGAGAGAGTCACAGTCAGTTTTAATAATTGTTGAGACATATTCACTGTGTTCACATGTTTAATGAAAATGTAGGGAAAGGTTCATGTACATAAACAAAACAATATCTTTCTCTCTCATTGTCATATTGACACTCTGCTGCTCTCTAATGTCCACCCCTCTGACACACCTGAACACTGACGCACAGTATCACTGCTGTCTGACACCGTGTCTGCCTCTCTGAGGTCATATGAAATGAGAAAGTGTTCATTCATATCGCATTCAAGTCTTCAGTGTATTGTCCAATATCAGTGCTCTGTTTGGTTGCCTACAGGAACCTGAACCCTGGACAGTGACTCACCTGAGTAAGTAGATAGGTACAAGGTAAAACACAGAGGTCAGCTCCTACCTGTGTGCCCCTCCCTGCAGTTACAGGTCAGACTGAGGGATTGTGGGTCATGTTGGCAGGAAGTGGCGAAGAATCGTCCACTGCTCTGAACGTTTGGACACAGGCAGGGCTGACAGAGCTGTCTGGAGACAGGGTTACCATAGTAACCCTCCACACACCTGCATCAGCAACACAGGTGTGTAATCAGAACTAGAACATCTATAGGACTGTTTATATTGCAACATTTCAAAAACTTTGCTTTTTGATAACGCTTATAGTTAGTCTGTCTGTGTGTCTGTCTCTCTCTGTCTCTCTTTCTGTCTCTGTCCCACCTAGAGTCTGGTTCTACTCGAGGTTTCTGCCTCTTAAAGGAAGTTTTTTCTTGCCACTGTCTCCATAGTGCTTGCTCATGGTGGGAACTGTTGGGTCTCTGTAATAATATTATAAAGAGTTGTATAGTGTCATGAATTTTGTTGTGATTTGGCGCCATATAAATAAAATTGAATTGAATTGAATTCCACAACTATTCAGAGTGTAAAATATCCAGAAGAACCAGTTTAACAAGATTCATAAACAAATGAAATAACACATGTTCATGTGTTCAGGTTTATAATGACGTCGTCAGGAAGTTAGTTACAGTAGGTGTCAATTCTTACCTGTTGGAATGAAACATGTACAACATTACACAACACACAGTTACGAAATAGATGTATGTGGTTACCTGTCACAGTTTGGTCCGGTGGCGTGCTCCCTGCAGTTCAGACACTCTCCGGTCCCTTCATCACACACCTCCGACAGTCCGTTACATTCACAGGGTCGACAGAATGGGAAACCCCAGAATCCCGCCAGACAGCGATCACAACGTCGACCCGTTATCTCTGAACGACACGCACACTGACCTCTGACCTGATCACAGAGCTCCGCCATCGAACCACGAGGGTCACACTCACAGGCTGCAAATAAAACAGCAGAGAAAAAATAATCATGGACTGATCATTAATTTGTCCTTGAAATTATACAAACTATAGAAGGATTTCTTTTTGTAGAATTATCTTCATCTGCTTCATCTTGTTGAATCATTCTAGACATGTTTTTGGATTAATTTAATTTTGGTTGTAAGAGTTCCTTACGTTTGCAGCCGTCAGGTCCAAAGCCAAATGTCAGTGGTGCACAGGTATCGCAGCAACGGCCAATCACATTGAGTTTACATTCACAGACCCCTCCTAGTTTACTGCAGGACGGTCCAAGAGAGCCGACGACATTACACCTGCAAACTGAAAACAGGTAAAAATCTGAGGTGAACACAGAAAACTAAACGAGTGAAGTGACACAAGAAGTTAATTAATAAAAAAAATTAATTCTAAAAATGCTAATGTGAAGTTTTTTCTTGTTCAGTCACTTTCACACAGCTTTTCTCAGTGTGTTGAACTACTGACTAAAGGCTCATTCATGGATTTGTGTCGACATGTTAAACTACATACAAACGGCTCTGTTGTGGATTCATTTTGAACTACGTACAAAGGCTCTGCTGCGGATTCATGTTGAACTACTTACAAATGGCTCCGTTGTTGATTCGTGCTGACATGCTCTTGATGAGTCCCTCACAGACTTCCGGTAGTGACTCCTGCGGGCCGAGCTCGGCAGCCAATCCAATGCAGCGGAATTGGCGGAAAGAGTCGAGATCACTCTGGGAGCAGAAATCTTTGACAGACTCGATGCTGGGAATCAGACCCATCTAAAAAATATTTTTAGTGGACAATTTAATACATAATATTTATAAAACCATCTAGATTTGTTTGAATTTTAGTTGAACAGATGAAGATTCCTCACAGAGTCAATCAGGATGTGTGAGCTGGAGGATCCGTCAGATCCAGGCTGTTTGTTAAAGACAACATCCACAAAGTACCGACCACCTGCGTTTAGACACACCGGAGAGTCCAGAATACCCCCTCTGGAGACAAACAAACAAACAACAATAGTAAACAACATGACACACACGTTTTATATGAAAAATAAGTTTAAATGTCACGTGATCTCTGGTTTTAGTTTTGTCCTTTTGGTCTGATCACATCTATGAGTTTTGTTTTTGTTGTCATGTACAAAACATAAACTAACCTTAACAACAGGAGTGGCAGAACAGGAAACAGTCGTATGAATTTGTAACAGTATCAATATGAGTATCAATATCTGCATTGATGTTTGCCATGGTGATGGTGGCAGGTGAAGATGTGGCCGTCAGTAGCTCCTTCAAACTTTGTTACATTTTTGTTTTAATTCCCCCAGATGCAAATTCCAAAAATGCACTACAGAATTATTACTTTCTGAGTGTATATGTGTATAGGTATACATACATACATACAAGTAACTGTAGCTATATATTGTTTCATTTATTTTAAATTAAATATGTGTGTATATATATATGTTCTTTGCATATGTAGGATGAAGAAGCTACAATTTACATTTCATTGTGCAGCCCTGTGCTGTAAAATGACAAATAAATTACCTTCATTTCTTGAGTCCTTGAGATTCTGGTTTGGTATTACTTGGAATCAGATCAGAACTGTTAACTCTTAACGTCCTCAACATATCAGACTGTTTCTGCGTCTTTAAGGGAATTTATTTTGGACCTTAACCGTCAGGGAAACAGACTCTGTTGTTTACTGATGCCGTCTCACCTGGAGTTTCCAGGAAGAATCAGAGGTTTACTTTCTGTCAGTTCGCTGCTGCAGCCACCGTCACCCAGTGACACTGTGATGATGCTGACTGAAGCCAGCCAATCAGACGGAGCCTGCAGAGGAAGATCAGTTATTAGTTATAATACAGGAAGAGAAATTTCTCGCCTCAAATTTGTTCAGAAATCGATTTTGGTGACTGCTACCGCCAGAGTTTTGCATTGTGGGACACAGTATGCAAGGTAGAGTGGTCCGATGCAGACTGGAGATATTTTCCGAATCAGGTGGTGTTTTTGACATACTGCATATTTTGCTTTTGTTTGCATACTACATGCTACGTGCTACATTGTGGCCAAATCAATACATACTGCTAGTGTAGTAGGTGGTTTGAATACAGCCCAAGATACCGAAAAGGACGTTGACAGAGGGAGCTAAGAAGAGAAAAGGAGAGAGTGACCGAGTAAAAGGACGGACAAGATTAAATGTGGGACTGGCTTTTAGTCGTTGGCGAGAGCTTTGGTTGGCTTCTATCAGCTGGCTTCTATGTCTTGTGTTGTTGCTTGATGTTTGGCTGTTAGCAAAGTTGTCGACCTGCTAGTTTCTGATTATAAGCCAAGTCAGCTTGTCAACAAATACATGTGTACAGCTGTCCATGAGGGTGAACTGCACTCCCAAAGCTGTTGGGTGTGCCAAGTCGCATAAAATAGCAGTTCTTGCAGAATTTTGCTTTAATATATAAATATTTTAAATTACACTCATTAAATAAAGTAAGATAAATACATACATATTTTGAAGTCAGTTTTTCCTTTTAAATATCATTTATATTTTTTTTATTATTGAACATTTTCAACAGGAGTTTTTAATTAATACATTTGACATTTTCATTAATGCCAATTGCTCCATTCTCATTTATTTTCAGAATTTTGTTCAGTGATATCCATCCATCATTCTGTGTTAAATGTCCTTTTTAAATTTCTTTTTAAATTCTGGCATTCAGTGTTTCTTTCTATATATGTTGTTTTCTGATATTTCCTTTCAGGGCTAAATTAACATTTATAATAAGTTAATTGTATAGAAATAAAAAAATATTCATAGATTTTCATCCTTTAATATCTGAAAATTGAAGTTCCGGTCTGTAAAAACTTTTTCAGTCAGTGTTAGTTTAGCAATTAGCCTTCATTCAGAACAGAACATGAACCAGGACCAGAATTAGGACCAGAACCAGGGCGAGAAACCAGTAGAACCGGAACCAGAACCAGGTGCCTGACAGTTCTCCTCACCTCTGGCTCGTAGCGAATCAGTAGCTGGTAATCCAATGATGACGGGAGGTTGTCCACAGTGAACCTAAGCCCCGCCCCCTCTAAAACTCTGACCAATCCCAGGCCAGTCCAGGTGATTGACTGATCAGCTATCCTCTGACGGGGAACAATCTGCAGGGCGTGACCTGGTTCCATAGGGATGCTGTTCTGCAGCTGGACAGAAACAGACATCAGTGACACTCAGGGCTGAGAATGATGATCTGACTGGCTGAAAGGTGAATCTGTCTCACCAGTCCCTGTCTCCTCCGGCGGGCGAGTCGTCGAGTCCTCCGAACCAGAACGACTCGTCCGTTAGTGAAGTTAAAGTCGTAACCCTGCTCTCTGAAATACTGCTCACACTGTGGTAAAACAGCCGGGTTCAACTGAAAATACACATAGATGCTACATGTGAAATACACATTAATACTGTTAGTATACACACTGATACTGTTAGTATACACACTAATATTGTTAGTATACACACTGATACTGTGACTAATCTGTCTGATCATCACATTTACTCATCATTGTTACACACCAGAGAAGAAGAAGATGAAGGAGGAGCAGAAGAAGGAGAAGAGCTTCCTCCATGAAGCGGAGTGGCAAGCTCTGCCTCGTACAGGAAGTAGTCCAGTGGAGCCAGGAAGTAGCCGGGGGCTGGGTCAGAGCAGCGCCGACCCACCATGTTGGGTAAACAGTGACACTGTCCGTCCTCCGGAGAACACCTAAGGAGTCAGAAAGTGCAAGACTTCAGCTGCTTTCAGTCTGTCAAATGTTTGTTGTTTCACTTCTGATGGATTCAATAAACAAACTAATCAGAAAACTTAGAGGAAAAAAAAAAAAGAAGAGTTTTTCTGTTCTGTCTCTGAATGAAGAAATGAGTTTATCATCAGTGATCCTGACAACTGAAGCTGGTTATTACCTGGTTTATTCAGCCCTGTGTTTACTGATCAGCTCATCAACACTTCATCATACAGATTTGTAAGTTACAAGGTTACATTCGAGATTTATTTTATTGTCTCACAACTCAAGTTCAAGCTAAGTTTCTGTCGCCATGGTAAGTAAAGCTGTTCAGACTGATGTCGGCCTTGTCCTTAGGGTTGTCATTGGATCATGGTCCAGACTTTTCTGTCCAATCAGAGGTAACATAAATGAGGGTTAAAACATCTGATTCAGTAGCTCTCTGCCTCCACCTCTTTAATTTACACTCAGTGTGTTTTCAGTTTTGTGTAAGAAATGAAACTGAACTAAAGTAGAAATACGATGTTGATCACGTCTGTCCTGAGGAAGGATTCCTCCTCTGCTGATCTCCCTGATGTTTCTCTTATTCTGTGGTTTGTCTTTAACTGATGGAGGATGTTGTGAAGACCTCTGAGACAAATCTGAGATTCAGGGCTGTAGAAATAAAACTGAACTGACCCTCATCATTAGTGCCTCTTTCTTTCACTCATGAACTTGTTGTGTAAAAACAGATTCATACTGTACATACTGTAATAGCAGAAACATACGTGGTACTGTGAGCTCCTCCGATATCACAATCGCAGGGTGAACATCTGAACACAGAGTTTCCCAAACCCCAAAAACCTGCCTGACCACAAAACACAGACAGAAGCACATTCAAATATGACTTATTTAACAGATAGCTAATTATTTTCTTTACCTTTAGGCTACAGTCAACATTAAGTATAAACTCAGACACGTTCAGCTTTAATCCGTTTGTGCTGATTGTTAGAAACACAGGGAAAACAGTTTTGGACAGATAGTATCTATGACTGAATATTTGGATGACGATATAGACAGATAACAGGCTGCGTAATCAAAGAAACTCAAAATTTAAATATAATATAATATAATATGGATTGTAAATAAACTGTGAATAATAAAGGGCTCAACAAAATAAAGACCTCCCTCCTCTCTACAGAAAGGACTTCCTGTATTCACACTGAACGATGATGCTGGATATTCATCATGATGTGGAGAATACTTATTTTCTGTCCAAGTAGATTGAACTGGTTTTCAGCAGCTCTTCATAAGTTTTCAGTTTCATCACTCAGACCGTTTTACTCTTCAAGTAGTTTAGAAAGCTGCAGTGAAAGAGGTCAGTATAATAAGAAGGTCTAGATCACAGCAAGATCAGGATCATTACGAAGTCAGTATCACAATGAAGTCAGGATCATAATGAGATCAAGATCTTAAGGAGATCAGGATCATAACTAGGTGAAGATCATAACAAGATCAAGATCATAACTAGGTGAAGATCATAATAGGTAAAGCTCTAAAAAGGGACAACGTCAAACTGCAAATTAATATAAATACATATTATTTTACAGACTGTTCCTGCTCCTTCAAGATGAAACCTACCAGACATCGATCACACAGTGGTCCACTCGCCAAACGGTCACATTCACAATTTCCTGTCAGCTGATGACATGACCCAACACTTCCCAAAACATGACACCTGCACACTGAAAACCAAAACACACAGAGAAACACACACACACACACACACACACACACACACACACACATACCATCAGACCAATGTGATGAACGAAACTGCATCAACGTTTCTATAAGACAAATGAATGCAGCAGCTTCATCTCATATTTGTTGTCAAACAAACGTCAACATTAAACAAGAAGCTTCTCTGCTTCACTGCTGTTTGTTTATTAAAAGGTAGAATAGCTAAAATAAATGTAATTTCTCACCCTGACAGCCGTCTCTGTCGTCCTGTCTCAGATTGAAGAAGCCATGTTTACAGCGATCGCAGCGTCGACCCTCCACGTTTTCTTTACAGACACATCGACCGCTCACAGAGTCACATAGACCGCCGCCCTGAGAACCGGCCAGGTCGCAGTCACATGCTGAAATACAGGAAAATATAAGTAATGAATGTAGCTATGAATCTGTTTGACCTCAGTCTGACTGCAGTCTAAACAGAATGGTAGTCTTTGATACACTAATTCTCAAGACCAAATGTAAACAAGTCATGCCCGAATTAAAATTGGGGTCAGCTTCTGGCTCGTCCTCTTTTCTTGAGAACCAAGAGAACTGAGCACATTATTACTGTTCTTACATATTTACACTGGCTTCCAGTTTCTTACAGAATTTATCTGAAGTGCTGCTATGAGTTTATAAAACAGTCAATAACATCAAGCCAAAAATACACCTCTGATGTCCTTGCAGAATATAAACCCAGTAGGGCTCTTAGGTCTTTAGCAAGCAGTCAGCTGGTAGAACCTTGTGCCAAAACCAGATTAGAATCAGAATCGAGTTTATTGCCAAGTAGGTTTTCACATACAAGGAATTTTCTCTGGTATATTGGTGCATAAATAAGGATGGTATTGAAGTATGTTTTTTTATCATTTTGATTGTCATTGCAGATTTTCATTCAGATCTTCTCTCTGTCCAACAACAACAATAAAACTATGAGAAAAACAGTAACCATGTTTGTATCTATAACACAGACTACATTATACATTTGGAAACTATTTCTGTTTCTCAGATCGTATTCACTGTAGATTTTGGAATTTGTAACTTGTAACTATTTAAAAACAAATAATAGAGTGTGTAATAATGTGTGTAATTGTGAACACACAAATCAGAGTAAATTAATGAAAGCAGTGGAAGCGTACGTATGCAGGCGTGCGGGTCGTCCGTCGCTCTCTGCGGATCCAGATATAGAAAAGGTCGACACTGATCACACTGAGGCCCTGTCCTGTCATGGCGGCAGTCATCACACACACCGCCGCTCATTGCGCCCGTTGCTGCGAAACGAGTGGCATCGAAGTGGCACGAGTCCGAGTGACCGTGACAGTTACATCCTGAGAAAGACACAAAACACCAGGACATGATTACAAACTAATAACAAGATTCATTCACTACTAAAAAACAACAGATAAAACTGTCAGTAGAGACAAACAATCAGTAATTTATCATTATTGACAAAAAACACTGAAACAAAACTAACCCTAACCCTAATTAATAATGCAGTTCTGAATGATTCAGTACTGATTTGAGACTTCAAATGTATATGTAATGTATAAATGTTTAAGGCAATGTACAAACTGTAGATAAAATAAAACTGCATTCTGAAAAATCTCTTCACACAACAACTCTGTGTCCTACAAGTTATATTCTACATTCTACTCATTTTCAACATTTTGTATCAACATAAAGAGGAAATTTTCATTTTTTACTCCTGCAGATTTCAGCTGTGTTTTGTCCTCCAGGCCTCCAGGGGGAGTCGTGGTGAAAGTCCTGACATCTTTCACAGTTCTCTCCGGCGGTGTTGTGCTGACAAACACATCGACCGTGAACCTGAAGAATAGAAGACATCTTTACCTGCAGAAATCACCTGAAAGCTCAGGTGTAGACTGTTAGTTTAACAGGCGCTGCACACATCATCTGTGTCTTCATCTCTGAACTGTTCCAACAACAGTGGAAGTTTGGTTGTAGATATTAATCAGAGAAAAGACGTTTTACTCTGAAGTTACTGTGATGGTAGTTTGGTGGTTTTATCAACAACAGCAAAATCAATATTTGGAAGAAATGTGCAGAAAATATGGAGCAATGATTAAAAACAGGGAAGTCAAACTCCCGACGTGGGAAAAAGATCCAGAGTGTTACAGATTTCATACTAAACAATTTTAATTAACCGCTCTCAGTAGATGAGACCAGTACATGTGTTTAAATGTTTGAAGAGTGTAAAGCAGGAAAGTCAGTAAATCAGTCTGTATACATCTATAAATTAATTACAGTATCTGTTGTCTTTATAGTGAATGAAAATTTTCTTTTTCAGCTCATTAAATCTCTGCAGTTCTGGTTCATACCATGCCAGTCTGGGTGAAGACGTCCCCCCGTCCCCGGTCCACAGGTGTACACTGACTGGCATGGCCATTACAGAAGCAGCTACCTCGGACCACCATGTTGTAAAGAGCATAGTAATATTTGTCCTGAGGGTTCCTGCGTCTTCGACTTAGCAGAGTGTCGCCCAACGTGAAGAGACGAGTGAAATTAACACGAATATTTGTCAAGGTGATCAGATCTGAGGACAACGGTTAGAAAACATGTTTAAATGTTTAATATAGTATTCTTTCTATAAACTATGAACATGTGACAGTTTGTTACAGCGTCACTGTGAAGTAAAAGTAATATTTCACATGAGTAATTACAGTGTACATGAAAAATTTGACTGTCAGGTTAGCTCAGGGTTAGTTTATTTTCACCTGTCAGTTAACTCATGAGTCTTGTCACAGGTACCTGCTGGTTAATACACCCTGAGCTCCGATTTAAAACATTGTTTTAACTGTTTACCTGAACTACTTAATGTATATGATATTAACACACAGCTGACTGCCAATCAGAGAGCAGGGTTGTCTGGGATAAACGTCACCTCACCTTGGATGTTCGGTGCATATGGGTTTTCTATTTCAAAGATGGGATCCAGAGCTTTCAGCACTACCTGGTGGACAAACAGAATAAACACTATAATAAAATCTTCTGAATATAAAACATATTTAGAAACACATAAAAATATCTTTTCTCAAACATAAACTGTTTGTAAAAGAAGAAGAAGAAGTGTTACGAACGTAAAATGCACACACATTTTATTGTCTATGTGTTCAGGTTTGACATTGGTCTTTCATTTCCTTGTGTTGATGCTTTTTACTTTATTCTTCACCGTGAAGGAGTTTGTAATCTCTGGTGTAAATGGGATCAGTTCAAACCTTTTAGTGACTCAGTGAAACCACAGATGGACATTTTCCTTCTCACATAATTTATCATAATATTTATAAAGTACGTATCTCTTATTTTGCTGATTTTCTTTTCAGACACTTAAAGTTCAGAAAGTGTGACTTTCTTGTGTCATTATCATCATGTGACTCTAACCTCTGGATGGGTTCCTGACCCTCAGATTTGGAACCTGTGAACTAGATCATTATTATCATTACTATTATTATTACTATTATTATAATTTTTACTTTTTTGATTTTGATTTTTAGCTATTCTCTGTCTGTTCACGTGTTAGTGTGTGTTGTTAAATAACGGTGAGTTGCATGTGTTACCTCGCCGTCAGTGGACGGCGATGATCCAGAGTATCTGCTGTCACAGACAACGTCGTTGGTACTGTCGGCTGGCTGATCAGACACTGAAGGGAAATATAACGAACAATCTTCTGCAAAGTAACGAAAAACTTTCCAACTTCGTCCAAAATCCTTTGAACGTTCCACCAACATGGCCAACGGACGGAAACTCTGCAGAGCGAGAACACAGGAAGTGACATCACAGGATAGTTGACAAGTATTGACTTTGTGGTGTGTTTTTGTTTTACTTTTAAAACGTGTGTAGCTTTACAATCTGTAATAGCATACGACACCCACTATCCTTAGACCCCCCAAAATGCTATCTTGAGTGGATAATGTCAGCTAATTCATCCAGACTGCCAGAGCTGATCTGGCTGATAACTTGGCTCGCTTGCTGTTTGCAAATCACTTCATCAGCCCACAATACGAACTTCAGATCCATGAAGTAGCTAAGTTACATGTTGTTTTTTCTGTTTAATAAAGAAAGTAGGTATAAGAGTATTTCATTTGACATTTTGTGAGTTTGTTTATTAGACTAAAAAAAGCTGAATGAGTTTGTGGAGTGTAGCGAATTTGCCGCTTGCACACATCTCTCATTTGAAATTACAGGGCTGTCTCCACACGCAGCTGACTGTGGCCGGTTTGAAGAACTTAACATATCGCCGAACTGTAGTATATAACTAACGATTGCTTTCTACTAGCCAAGGGTGATGGAAGGCAGGAGTAGACAACACTAACGGTAAACTGAGCTAAGGTAAAGTTAGGTTTAGCCAGCTAGCTGTAAGTTAGCTATACAGTATGGATCTGATGTTGGTTGCTTTGTAACTTGCAAACGGGATCGCTCGCCCTGACAGACTGCGGGCACGAGCAACGATGCTGACTGCTGTTCACTTAACGGCCACCAGTGTCATTAAAAACAACAACTTTCTGAAAACTCCATACACAACCTTTAATAAAATGTGAAAATCAATCTAAACATCTCTCCAACATGTGTTTCCACGGCTGTGACGTGATATCACAATGAACACATATTTGATGCATCTCGTTTATTTTTTATATATTACTAGGAATGCAAGTGACATTGTTGCTGACATACAGGTTTAAATATTTCACAGAAATGAGATTTCAGAAAGAAACAGAAAGAGGATCAAACAAGTTCAGATTAAAGCTCAATAAAATATTCAGTAATCCTGATACATGTGAATGTTACGTGTGAAAAATAAACTAAATGTGTGACATCCCAGCAGCCAATCAGAGTGGGTTAGGGTTAGGGTTAGTCATTGAGTCACTGCCTGTGATCATAATAATAATGAGTAATCGGAACAGATGTTATACAAAGTATATAGCCCACATTACATTATATATATAGATAATAGAAAAGTCAGTGTATGTTTCGTGTTTTACCTTGAAGGTGAGGACCAGATGACTGAATTGAAACACGGTCTCCAGATCCAGCCTGATGCTGACCTGATGAACTCCTTCAGACAACACAGCAGGGACGCAGAGTTACACAGGTGATGGATACACAGGTGAGTTAGTAAATATAATTATCATATTAATTATATCACTAATTAGTGTAATGATTATTGATAATGTTATGTTGAAAGTTACCTAAAACATTTTTAAATACGTGGTAAACGTAGCTATGTTCTCTTACAGTGAACACTGTGTTGAGAGACCTTTAGCTCTGCTAACTAGCAACCAGTAGCAGCTATGCTAACCCCTTCATCCACCCAAAGTTGATGATATAATATCTCTGTATTGGTCAATCTCTCTCCAGGTTACAGAAGCAGTAAACTGTTTTTCAGTCCAAATAAAAAACAGATGGACGCCTTCAACAGAGGAAAAAGAAATCAGGTGACTTCATGGGTCACCTGACTTATGTAAGTCAAATGACACCACAGGTGATCTTCTCCCAAACCTAACCAAGTAGTTTTGTTGCCTAAACCTACGCCTTCTGAATTACTAGTAGGTGTCGCAGGCCCTGATAACCCATATCTATAAGACTCGAGTGATATCATTGGACAGTTTTTACCTATATGGTGACATGATGTTTTAAACTCACCGTTCTCAGACTGCCACCACTTCATTTTTCTCTCTGGGTCAAAGGTCGTGATGACGTTCTCGATGCCGTGGCTGTTCGGGTTACCGTACGGCAGCCGTGAGTCACATGTGAAACATTTCTGCTCCTCCTGATGGACAACAACACATTATACCAAACATCATCATCATCAGTGCTTCATTGTTTACAATCAACATCTAAAATTGTCTGTTAATGATCATGAAGTTTTATATTCTTTAATGGCTTTTGATTCTTCAATACAAGTTAACTTGTTTTAAGAATTTTCTACAATGAAGTTTCACTTTGATCAGTGCAAAAGTCTGAATGTCTGCTGTTGACAAACTGACAAGTGCATGTGTGTACAAGTAGAATTATCTCAACCCAAAAAATACTGTAAGTGGTTAAGATTAGACTGAATGAAATGCTTAAACAAACCGTTTTTACAGTGTAGAGAATGTTTTTATTTCTGTTTTTCTTACGGTGTGGACAATACAAGTCATAGAAATGTAACAGAAAATACAGACGAGGAGGCAGGTGTTTACCCAAAAAACTAGTTAAATAACCTGACGGCACTGAACAGAATAGAAAATAGTAAAGAATAGAATATTAAAGAACAATAAAGAACAAAACAGTAAAGAATGGGACAGTAAATAACAGTAAACAACAGTAAAGAAATATAAATAACCGTAAAGAACAGAAGACCAAAGAACCGTAAAGAATAGAACAGTAAGGGACAGTCTGATTTGTACATGGTAGAAAGTAATGGATCATTTGAAGTGAATCAGTGTTTTGATTATCAGAAAAGTTAAATAATGAGGAGAACCTGAATCTAATCTATGTAATCAAACACAAATGTATAGAAATCACATTTCTGTGAGTGAATAAAGACCATAAAGACTGAAGAGACGACAGAGTGAGAAGAAAAACAAAGAAGAAAAATGCAGGAATGAGGAGGAGAAATAATTCCTCAGGGTGGAAAGAACAGCGTCAGATACTAAAGTGACAGATCAGAACATGTTTCAGTATGAAAGTCAGAGTGCAAGCCAGAAACACATCAATCAGACAGAGAACAGAGAGGACAAAATACACACAGGGAGTTCAGCTGCACTTTATATACAGTACATGTATATATACACATGTACATATACAGAGAAAAAAATAAAGAGAGAGAACACAGATGTTTGTATATATGTATTTGTGTGTGTGTGTGTGTGAGAGAGCTGCTGGAGATGAAACTCTTCAGGTTTGTAACAGTAAAAAATAAGAAAATTCATTAATATGAGACTTTACTTCGTTGTCTGTGTTAAAGTCAATAACTAAATTGATTAAAAGTCTCAGACACTCATACTACTGATATACTATTCATACTCATACTGATACTACTTGTAGTAATGTGTCGAGTCAAATTTGATTCTGTACTTTTCACACTAATTGAATCACAGATTCAATCAGAGAGAGGTTAGGGGGTTTCTTGAGCTATAGACACTTACTGATCTTTCACTATAGAGAGAAACCCTCTGCTCGCTATGTTCAGACCCCCCCCCCCCCACACACACACACACAAATACACACGCCCATGTTACAATGTGACCTCTGACCTCCAGGTATCCAATGATGCAGTAGTTCTGTGGTCTATCCAGACCACAGGTGGATGAGGCTGACAGCTGAGCTGCTCGACCTACCATCAGGTCACCGAGCTGGGGGTTACAGGAGCCACCAGGACACTGGTCCTGGAGGTCCTGGAGCCGAGCTGCTGGAAGAAGACCTGCAGAAGGATAGATGGGTCAGAGAAATTTTAAATTCTAGTGGAGATGTCAAAGCTGTTGGTCTGAGTAATTAGAGTAAAATGTTTCAGCAGACATGAGGAATATTTCCATCTAATGAAATAAGAATAACATCTGTGAGTCTGTTTGAATATTTCAATCAGTGGAAACATCAGAGAGCTTCAATAGAGAGTTGTAAAAACATCCTCAGTATATGTTACTATATGTGAGAGTCTATCTGCTGGTCCAATTCTACCTGCAACACATCTGATGCAACCTACCTGGATCAATACACTTCATACATCCTATCTGGATACATACACCTGATATATCATACCTGGATCAATACACCTGATACATCCTTTGTAACTCACCAATAAAGATTATGAAGATCATGTTTTGTTGAGATAACTGCCGGTCTCTGGTGGACTCTGATGGTGTCTGGTGGAGCACAAACCAAGAGTTATTGGAACGCACAATGAGTTAAACTGTATAATTTAATGTCTGGCGGGTGATCTAAGGTCCTATCTCACCACAAGTTGTATCTCCTCAAACCGAAAAAACACAAACTGAGAATTCTGAACACAAACATGAAAAAACTAAATGCCAACACACATTCAACCCCCCCACCCCCCCACCCCCCAATCCCCACCCCACCTCATCCCATCTCCACATATAGTAGTAAACTGTGAACCCTGAAGGGACTGATGAACTTTAACGGGAATGTTTGGGCCTCAGCAGTAATTGTGGGGATTTAGTGAACTTCACTGTCTTTCTACTAAAACTGTGATTACAAACTGTTCTGACATTTAAAACAGTGCACACAGTTCTGTAAAAAAGAGTTAAAACATACAGATGAGTAGAAAAGTAATCGAAACAAATAACATTTAAATGAAATTTAACGTGTAGGAGTTTTGGTGTCTTCATACTGAACAACATTTTTACAGTTTTTCTTGAATGTTGAATGTCTTATCTTTTTTAACTGGATACCCAGAGATAAAACAGTGATATTATAATTTATCTATGAGGAAACCGGAACAAGAGAAAATATGTCAAGAAGGTCACACATTTCAGGTGTGCAGTTGGAAACATACAGATCTGTGATCACTGATAGATGAGATTAACTTAAGTGGTTCTTATTGTTGGTAACCCTCTGACTGAAACACACAGTTTCATACTAACTCTACAAAGTACACAGTGTGCTGATGCTGACACATCATCAGCTGGGTAGATAAAACCAAAAAAAATTGTTTTTTACAAAAAGGAAACAACGCGAGGTGTGTTTTAACTGAACTTTATACTGTGAAAACAGTCGAACTGTGCTGTATATATTATATTTTAAGGCCCTATCTAATATTTATCGAGACCATCTAATATTCAAAGACACTATCTTATATTTAAAGACACCGTCTAAGATTTAGAGTCAGTAGAATATTTATTAGATTATATTATCTCCTTACTTACTGTGATGCTGATATGTTTTTGTTTGTAGAAAAAGAAAATAATGTAGGTGGAACTTTCAAGTTATGTTTTGTTTCCATGTATTTTGGGGTAGTAGATGTATTTTTTAATACTGCTTCTTTGCCAGAGTTTTGAATTATAAATAGGCTTTTAGTATTCCACAGGTACACCATATATCAGCTAACTGATCCTGAAATTGTAGCTTGTTCATTATCAATGTACTGTGTTTTAAAAATCAAGCTTTGAGAACATTTAACAGTTTCGGTTATAATGTTTAATGTCCAAACAAGATAAATCCCTCCGAAAACACTGAGGTTGTCTTTCAAGCTGCATATAAGAAATAATAAGTTTATTAACAGTTCTAATCCAATTAAATCTGTTTTCTACAACAGTTACTAAAACATGTACTCACTTCTATCAGTTTATACAGTCTCATAATAATATGATTTGTTTAGTTACTTAATTGCTGTTTTCCTTCATTTAGTTTTTAATAAACAGGCTACAGAGTTAACATCATTTAGTTTTCACTAACCTTTTCCACCTGCTGTCTCACCATGACACCTGACATATGTGACTATGAAATGATTGTCAGCTTCAGTGTGTAGGTGAATCTATTTTATGTAGGAGCTGCAGATAAAGTGATTGTTTCAGAGCTCTTTGTGTTGCAGATACTCATTCATACATGATTTTTTTGCCTGACCACTGAATTAAATGTAAAAACACGCGCATGTACAACAACTCTAAACTAAAACACACAAGCATCAGCTCAGTTTATCAGTTTAGTTTATTTTCTATGCAGTAAAGAGTTTCCAGCAGACACTACAATTAGTTTTGATTTATAAAAAAGTCATTCATGTGTTTAAAAGAGAGTGAATGTGAACCTACCTGCTTCTGCTGCCACACTGAAAGAATGAACACACCTGGGCAGGTAACAGCACACCTGAGACAAATGTAGCCTGAGGCTGTTCGTGTTAATGTGAGACACACACATACACAGAGAGAGAGAGAGAGAGAGAGAATTTCTGAACAATAACATCTGTAGTATTATATAACTGTTGATATGCACATATTATTGTATATGTATTTATTGTTGTTTATTGATAATCATGTGTTCAACCAAGCAATGTTAATAATGTTCTGTACTGCTTTGGCAACATAGATGTCCTGATCTGTCATGCCAATAAATTTTGAATTTGAGATAGAGAGAGAGAGAGAGAGAGAGAGAGACAGACAGACAGACAGACAGATAGAGAGTTTTAGATTTTTAAAAAGGGCAATTTGCAAAAACTTTAATTGTGAAGGTTGGTAGCAAGTTCCATTTGGGGGTTGTGTGGTCTTCCGCATACAATAGTACCAAGTATCGGAAGTGGGAGTAATGGTCATCTGTGGCCAGACATTTTATTGGTCAAAGTCCATTGGGGTGGCCCCAGGGGTGCGTAATTTGTTGTTTGTGCTCCGGTTAAGGACATGGGTTAGGACCCCACCCCCTATTGGGGGCAGGTGGTGCTTGGGCCCTCCCCCAGTTGGGTCCCCAGTATTGTGGCACTGTAGGTAGGTAGGGTATAGGGCTCAAAAGAGGTATGTCCACCTGGACATTAGGTGGACAAGTGGATTTAACTTGAGATAGCAATGTCGTGGAGAGATGAAACCAAGCTCTACCCCCACTATATCGGCTACGGGGCTTCCATTGGTCGCATCCCGGAGTGTGTGGGAGTTTCCTGTGGTGCGCTACGTCACTTCCTTTGGTGGAAAAAGTTTGTATCTCGGGAAGGGAAGGTCGTAGAGAGTCGGGTTCCTACATGTTCAGAGAGGGCGAATTAGTGTATACGGAAGGTGTTTCCAAGTGTGTAGGAGGTTCGGTTCCAAAGTTATGGTCGGTGGACAAACAGGTGGACATCAGGTGGACAAGTGGCCATAACTTTTGATAGGAAGGTGCTAGAGACTTGGAACCATGATTCGTCTGCTATATATCGGGTACGGGCTTTCCAACGGTACCACCCACGAGCTTGTACGAGTTTCCGTTGCGGAGATACGAGTTTGACAAATTCCCATAGTGAATGCATGGGTGGATTTTCAAGCGAAAAATCTCGAAGTGTGGAGGGTGGACAAAAATCCCTAACAAAATCGTTCTTCCAGAAAGTTGTTAGGAGCACGTTTCAGGCAATTTGGAATCGATTTGATGTCACTTGATTCTTGACCATTTTGGTGGATTGGTAGATGACCAGGAGTTGCCTGGCCCATCACTGACATTGCATACCCCTGTGATGGTTAAGGTAAGGATACAGGACAGGTCAAGTTTAGAGGTAAGTGTAAGTGTTTTATAGTGTACAGATAAGTAGGAGCATATTACAGGTTCTAGGTAAGTCTAAGTGTTTTACATGTTGTATGTAAGTACAAGTGTTTCACAGGTTACAGGCAAGTATAAGTGTTTCACAGGTTCCAGGTAAGTAGCAGGATTTAACAGGTTCCAGGTAAGTAGCAGGATTTCACAGGTTCCAGGTAAGTATGAGGATTTCACAGGTTCCAGGTAAGTATGAGGATTTCACAGGTTCCAGGTAAGTATAAGTGTTCCACAGGGTAGAGGTAAGTACAAGTAATTAATAGGGTACAGGTAAGTATTGCAGAGGTAAGTCTTGGACTCTTTGGTTTGGCCTTAGTGTTGCTAAGGCACTCAAGCCCCCACGCCACGTCAAGGCAGAGTCCATATGGGGGGGGGAAATATTTTTTTGGGTTTTTTGTTGTTTTGTATGTTTTTTTGTTTGTTTTTTGTTTTTTTTCATTTTTTTGTTGTTTACTTGTAATAACACTACATAACTTTAGTACTTATACAAACAGACATGTACAAACAATGACTAACACTGTAACCATAAGAACTAGGTCAACAATAACTGTAACATGAACTGTGACTCTTAACACCCTTGACATGTGTCAATCGGAGTCAGTTGTCTTTCTGCATCCCCTGTCTCTTCTTATGGAAGCCCTTGAACTGCCTTGCTGGGATCTCGTTTCCCTCACAGAGCTTCAGGTATGCCATGTATGCGCACTTGGCTGTCATGTCTTTGTTCAAGTCAATGAAGGAAAGCTCTAGGGGTGACCATTGAGGCTTGAGGTTTGCAGGAAGATACCTCAATGTCTGTTTCTTCACCTCAGCCTGTTCATTCCCCTCGTCAACAGCTTGGACATCCTCTACCTTTTCCTCTAGCTCTTCCAACTCTTCCTCCTCTTCATCACGGCGCTTCTTGGTTTGTGGCTGTGTGGAAGACAGCTGCTTGCGAGGATTTTTAACCTTGTATGGGATGTCCTCATGGAGGCGCCATATTATGAATGGCACGACTTTTGGGAGGCTGTGTCGAGACTGAAGGTGGAGGTCCTGCATCTTTGACTGTTTCAACGTCAGTTCTAGCAGCAGGTCCTGCAATGCGTTGAAATCAACATAGTCTCCATTTTCTATGAAGGCAATGCATGATAGAAATGTCAGTGTCTTTAGCTTTTCAGTGTGGTCAATCTTGTTCGGCAGTCGGACCAGGCATTTTTCAAGCCATGGCATGCCCTGTTCCCTGTAGCGGTCCATTTTTCTTGAGAAACAGAGCCCTCTCCTTTCCACCTCCTGGAGGACGTGGGTGTGGATCACAGCCACTCGAGATACCATCTGGGGACCCGTTTCCTTCGTGAAAAGCTCCACGTAGGAGCGCTTGTTCCAGGAGAACCGTGCCCGCTTCCCTTGCCAGATTTTGAGGTGTGGGACCCAATGCAACTTCATCTCCTGCAGTCCCAGTTGAAGGCAATGAAAAGGGTCCAGTCCAGACTGGGTGACAAGGTCCCTGGCTTTGTCAAAAGTACCTGGAAAGGGAAAAGCCCTTTGGCTTGTCACTATCTCCAGGAACTTGTCAATAGTCAAGGCTCCGGCCACCTTGTCTGGACAGGGGGTACCCTTCAATGAGGCCAGAGGGATGTTATCGGGGTGTCCATAGACATCCCCCAGAAGGACCATCCATAGTTGCACCCCAACAACGGATGGTGCAGCTCCCAAAGAGTCACACAAAAGGAAGACTCTCTGGATGCGGAGGCCTTGCCTGACATCCCTTGTCCAATTTGTCAGTGGTGGGCAGGACACAGTTGATGTGGCTGTATTGTGAGGGGCCAAACCCAGGAAACCTCGCTTCTTTGTGAGGCTCTTGGCATGGGTTGCAGAGGTTCCCAGGCTCACGGTGAGTTTATGGTCTTCTGGGGACAATGGGTGTCCATAAATGAGCTCCTCGAGAGCGATTTCAGCCTGGTATGCTCTCCAGGCGTCATCATAATTTCCCCGACCATGGCTTTTGTCAAAGGAGGACTTGAGGACACCTATCAGGTGACGCAGTGCAGTTTGGACCACATTCAAAATGGTCATGCCCTCCTCTGTGTTGGTGAAGGGGACGATCATGGGTTGTCCACGCAACAGCTCTGCCAGGCACTTCTTACTAAATAGTGCGCTCGGGTTAATGTATGCTGGACAATCATCACCTTGGAACAGCTTGACGTGTTCCAGGCGGCAGGAGAGGGGCTTCACCATCTTAGCTTGTAGGTCTTCCATGTGGTTCACATAGTCTTTGGCCCTACTGTACATGGCCCTTGTGACCTCTTTGTGCATTAGCCCACAGGTGGTGATGACCCCACTAACTGGGTGTTTGTATGGTATGTTCATGTGTGTGTGTGGGGAGTCAGTATATACCTGGAGAAAGGTCAGAGTACCCCGCTTCTCTTCTCCACAACATACCACATTGAGCAGTGGCCTAGCAACGTCAAGTGGCTTTCCGTCCAGGTTACTCTGGAAATTTGCGCACTCTCCAAAGCTGAGGGTGGGGAAAAGAGTGCCCCTATCTCCCACCACCTCTTCCATCCCTGTTCTAGACCAGAGGAGGTGCAAGCGGTTGTCGGTAGCGGTGTCTGTGGGCACCAGGGTACATGCGGCGTGGACAGACACACATTTGATTGATGTGTGATGAACCAAGGCTCTTAACAAAACAACACAGGGGCTCTTTTGTCCAAACATGGACATGGAGATAAGGATTCTGAAGTCTTCCTGTGTGTCTACAGCCTGGACTGACTTGTCTAATAGTCCCAGTACAAAGCGCTGGTCCTGGGTCAAGACATTGAATTTTGATGGGTTGGACAGGCTATTCTTCTGGACTGAGTCCCTTGACATGTCTTTCATGTCCAGAGATCTGAGCTCCTTGGTAAATGCCTCTCTGACCTGATTCATCATGGAAGCTGTCAGGTGGCGGGCTGTGTTATCAGCTTTGAAGCAGGGGTGGGGTGAACCATTGTTCAGCTTTGGTACCACAGTCAAGTTTACAAAGTACCCATCGGTGGTTTGGGTAATGCAGGTACCGTGAACGTGTTTGAGTGCTTTCAGTGTTGACGGGTTGTACTGTCGCATATCCACGTGCTTCTTTATGAAGTGGAAGTGGTTTTTGACAGTGTTTGGGTTGAGAGGAGGGAGGTTGAGATAAGCAATGGATGTCTTTATTCCCCGCAACGTATGGAGTTCAATGAAGACCCCATCAATATCATATTTACAGTCCAATATTTCGTCTTCCCAGTTATACTGGGTGGGGAACAAAGGCATCCTCAATTCCTCATCCTTTAAGAAGTCCTCAAAGTCAGTGATGGAGTCATAGGGATGTATAAGAGCTTCGGTGTTATCTGCAGCCACTTCCAAGAAAGAAGCCATTTTACATTTACAATGTAATGTGGATGGGTTATGTGGCTGGAGAAGGTCCTACTCACAGGTCATACAAGCTGAAAGTGAGCTCCCACAGTACTAAAC